>NW_006246281.1:0-426 GCF_000226075.1 Solanum tuberosum
AAAAATATGTAATTGTGGGAGATTTCAACTAGATGAAGTACCTTGTGCACACACAATTGTTCTTTGATACATGTGAAATTTCAACTAGACAAAATACTTTGTGCCATGATACATTACTGACTACAAAAATGGATACAATCCTAGCTTGATATATGTGAATTATTGGGTAGAACTTGATACAATTATAGCTAGTGCATACTTAATTCCATGTATCATGTACATGTGATTTTCTGAATTTTAAATGTATCAATAATTGAATTACTTTCAATTTTTAATGTATCCACTATTCATTTTAGTCATTGATTTTTTTGTTTGTTTTTGAATTTATATATTGATATATAAGATAATGATTAGAGTTTGATACAATACTAATTAGACTAGCATGTAATGAATTTACAGATATGTGATTTATTTGTTATTTATATA
>NW_006246282.1:0-425 GCF_000226075.1 Solanum tuberosum
TTCTTGTTGTTGTGACCACTAAATCTCCCTGCAATTTGAACAACCAAGCAGACTTTGTTCAAACGATGAGCTTGAAAAGAGATACTAATGGAATACAGAACTAATAACCATTAATTACTTCCGGCTTTTCAACAGATAAAAACTTGTTATGTTCACTTACCCCTTGTCGTAACCACTGGATCCTCTCTCCTTCTCTGTTTATAAAGAATCAGGCCAACACCTAAACCTAGAAGAATCAACGCAAACAATAGTGGCAAAGCTACTGCAAGTATAATAGATTTATCTCCCTTTGAACTTGATCCAGCAGAACCTGCAACATTTTCCATCCAAAAGTTTCTTCAGGTAGTTGTTTGAATTAGAATTTCCGATAAACTTTTTAAATCCTGTGCAAATTATTTTATTGTAGAACAAGATGGTCATATAAG
>NW_006246283.1:0-425 GCF_000226075.1 Solanum tuberosum
TACATTAAATGTACGAGTATGCAAGGAGAACTGAAAATATAGATAACTGAACTGACAATACTGGAAAAGTACTCACCTCAACTCAACTCATTACAAAAGCAGTAATAAAAGATTTTCATGATTAAAGCTTCATAAATTAAAGATATCAACTCAAGAATGTATATAAAAATATAATAAAAATACCCTTTACTCTTATTTGAGAGATTCTATAAGCGACAACCATCACTATGAGCTATGAGATGATACATTGTCTCGCCCACGCTGCTAGAACTATCATATACCTTGATGGAATATAGAACACCTCATCTAAGTGGATTCACTAAGCTCTACCCGAAGGCACTAAGGATTCATCTCAAAAGTATGATCCTTTACCCATGTTAGCAATCATAGTTTATGAGGACTTTGAGTTGTCTGAACTCATCCCC
>NW_006246284.1:0-425 GCF_000226075.1 Solanum tuberosum
TTTATTTATTTATTTATTTATGTGCTATGACCCTCTCTTTAAATTTCGTTGTGCAAAGTTTTGATCGTGGTTGGATTAGTCGGTCTTGTTGTCTCAATTTAGATAGCTCATTATAGTTTATTTAATTATTTAAAGTTTGATCTTTGTTGTATTTTGAGTGGTTTATTTTTAGATGTGCACATGAGGCTATGCAAGGCATATGAGTATGTTAGATCATTTTAACTATAATGAATAGTGCTTCATATTCTGTTTCAACTTGCCAGTTGTTCTCCATAATTATTTGATTTATTAATTTGTCTTCTCTGGCTTAAGGTGTTAAATCTAATTCCCTTTCGATGTGCATATTACTATGTGATTAATTTAATCATCGCTAAGCTACGGTTTTGAATATATTGTTATTGGAGGCTAATTTTATTCTTTTTTTT
>NW_006246285.1:0-425 GCF_000226075.1 Solanum tuberosum
CGATGATAGTATATATGAATTATCAGAAAACGAAATAGACAAAATAGAAAATAATTCAGTAATGGAATCAGATGATGAATACTATATAAATGACTGAAATAGATATACAAATAATAACTAAAGCAGATCAAGATGAAGAATCTGTAGAACAAAAAATAATATTTGATAATAATATATTTGAACAAATAAAAGGAAAAGAATTAGACCTAAGTGTAGAAAAAATATTCGAAATACCAACAATAAGAAATTGGTTTAAACAACAAAAAGAAGAATATTATGTAGTAAGTCAAAGGGAACATATTATAGATTGCAAATACGCCAAAGGAAAGGCTAAAATACCAATAATAAACAAACGAATAATGAACAAAGAAATACAAGATATTAAGGCTAGAATCCAATTAAATATGTACATTTAGGAGGAACAG
>NW_006246286.1:0-425 GCF_000226075.1 Solanum tuberosum
CTTCTAAGGAACAAGAGAGGATACTGTATATTATTTCGTTGTGTACTCTGTAATGGTGATGTTATATGAATGAGGATCTAAAGTACAGATACAAAATAAAAGGGGCTATACATAATTCTGGGTAAACAATTTTGTTTTCTAAAAATATGAGATTGAACTTAGCATTTTAGAATTCTTGACAACAAGTAAATTGAGAGACATATGAAAGCTTAAGTAAATGTTCAATTCGTCATCATAGGGGATAAATATTCCTATGACTGCACTACTTAATCAAACATAAGAAGGTTAAAGTCGTTGAGCCAACACATTGGTAGCGGACTAAGTTAACTAGACACACTTAGCTCGCATAAATTCTTATCTAATGTCCTCGACTTCACATGAATACGGGGAGATTTATCACGTGTCGACACTCATGAGAGAAAGGA
>NW_006246287.1:0-425 GCF_000226075.1 Solanum tuberosum
AACTGGGGTTGGTGTTGAAGCATGTGAGTGGAGGTGCTGAAAAGGTAAATGCGGTCAATTATTTGACTAGAACTCCACCACCGATTGAGGAATGTTACTATGAAGAGGATACGTATATGGTGAATAATAAAACGGGTGGTTTCCAAGCCAACGCCCAAGGTTCCAATATGGATAATTGGTGCCCAGGTCAAGGAAACCTAGGTCGGAACTATGGAGACTACAACCGAGAGGGTCAATATGTCTGTGAGGGAAACTACAATCGCGACAACAACTACAACCTAAACAATTATGTCAACAAAAATGATCGGGTTGGGCTTTATGTTACTCCTCAAAATTGGGAATCTAATAATAGGGAAGCTGGAAGTAATATGTCACGTATTTAGGATATAATGCAAAAGATGATGAAGAGGTTTGATTCGACTGAT
>NW_006246288.1:0-425 GCF_000226075.1 Solanum tuberosum
TACAAGGTCAAACGAGCCCCAAAGCAGGTAAACCCTCTATTTTGACGAATTTCGTGTGCTATAGTCCACGGGATTTTATGGTGACCTGGAATTCCAATGTCATTTTTGCCAAAAATTTACATGGCCTTTCGTTAAGACCTTTGATATTGAGCCAATTGGTCACCAAGTCCAAAACTGCCAATTTACAAAGTCAAATGATCCCCGGAGCTGGTAAACCCTTATTTGGCCAATTTTTGTGTGTTATAGTCCACGGGATTTTATGGTGACCCAGAATTCTGACGTCATTTTTAGCAAAAATTTACATGGACCTCTGTTAATACCTTAGATATGGAGCCAGTTGGTCACCATGGACAAAAAGGCCAATTTACAAGGTCAAACCAGCCCAGAGAAGGTAAACCCACCATTTTGCCAATTTTCGTGTGCTA
>NW_006246289.1:0-425 GCF_000226075.1 Solanum tuberosum
ATGAAGAATCAGCCTGGGAGTGGAACGACAAGGAAGAGGATTCAGTTATCCATATTCCAGCTCACGCAGAAGTAGGGCATACAGGGATACTTGAAACAATAAGTTCTGATCTTTCCTCACCTGGTACCAGCAATACTGACCATACTGCTCATGGAAGTAGCAACAATTCTACTCCAAGATCTCGTTTTCCACCTTCGGCGTCATCCAGCGAGACGCCACCAACAAAGTTCCGGTCACTGCAAGATGTTTATGCATCTTGTAGCTTTGCCCTGTTAGCTGCTGAACCGACATGTTATGAAGAAGCTGCGAAGCAACCAGAGTGGCAGGATGCGATGATTCAAGAGATTCAGGCAATCGAGAAAAATCAGACCTAAAGCAACCAGAGTGGAAGGATGCGATGATTGAAGAGATTCAGGCTATCGAGA
>NW_006246290.1:0-424 GCF_000226075.1 Solanum tuberosum
TGGCAATAAACTAGTGTCATATATAAAAATGGTTCTTTAACTTCGTAAAATCCAGTTATTCTCATATCCTTCGAATTACTGCTAATATTTATGAGTTAGAACCATTTTCACTATATGCTTTCTTCCAAATGATAACAACAATAGCTATGCCTTGATACCAAACAAGTTGGGTTCAGTTATGGGCCCAAACAAAGATGCACTCCTTGTAGGGGGGATACATCAGATGAAAGCACAAATTGTAGGGGGGATCTTGCTCCTTGAGAAACAGGGCAAACCTCCAAACATTGCAACTTAAAACAAAATGTGATAGCAACACATCTGCTGCAGTTTATGAGATCATCCAATCACCTAAGCATGAATGGGAAAGCCTGCAGAATAAGAGAATTCGTTTGCCTAGTTCACACTCCATGCATGGCTAATAAAA
>NW_006246291.1:0-424 GCF_000226075.1 Solanum tuberosum
TCCGATGAGGAAATGGCCCCATTCGAAATTCAAATCCGAAAAACCTTTCACCATTTTAGGAAGACAACTTTTTTTCTTGCAATTTCAACCCATTCCGGAAAAGGAAATGAGGAATTGACGTCTCAGATCGACTCCAAATCCTTGGTCGTCCTCGAGCTTTTGCGTGTCATCATCTCACAGATGCAATGACGAAAATTACAGCAGCTCAGGACTGGAACAGCGCTGCTGTTCGTCTGCTCTGGCGAAGGCGGAAGACACGGAAAAGCAGATTGCTTTCCGTCTACTGACGCCGTTTGGTATTGTTACCGTTGTCGTTCGAGCGGGTGTGAGGGAGTCGTGGACTCACGCTCGGAATCGTGAGTTGCTGCTGTTTCGTGTATTCGTGTGGAAAAAAAAAGAGGCGCGTAAGGGTGGGTCGTTTTGG
>NW_006246292.1:0-424 GCF_000226075.1 Solanum tuberosum
TTATGTATAGGGTTGTGATGCTTCTATCTTACTTGATGAGACTCCAACAATTGTAAGCGAGAAGACTGCATTGCCAAATCTTGGATCAGCTAGAGGATACGGTATTATAGAAGATGCAAAAAGGGAACTTGAGAAAACATGTCCAGGAATTGTGTCATGTGCAGACATACTTGCAGTTGCTGCTAGGGATGCATCCACTCTCGTAAGTGCTCCTAGTTTTAAAAAATGCTATAAAAAGGTATGGTCGGTACTAATCAATATTATGTTTATTAACAATCAGGTTGGAGGTCCATCATGGACGGTGAAACTCGGAAGAAGAGATTCCACCACTGCAAGTCATACTCTTGCTGAAACTGATCTCCCAGGTCCTTTTGATCCTCTTGATAGGATTATTTCTGGCTTTGCCAACAAAGGCCTTAGCACA
>NW_006246293.1:0-424 GCF_000226075.1 Solanum tuberosum
CCTCCATCGCGAGCATCTTACTCTAAAGTGGCGCTAGCGCTTGACTAATAAGATATTAAGAGGGGCCTGACAACATGAAGTCTATACTAATTAGAGTTAGTTAATATAGTGGGCAATGGGCTTTGGCTCTTCTTGTAATAGAGTTATTACTTGTAGTGAAATTAACAGGTTAATCTCTTGTGGGTGTAGTTGAAGTATGTATTCACTCATTGAAAATCTCATGTGATAGGTCGTGGTTTTATTCCCTTGAGTAAGGAGGTTTCCACGTAAAAACTCCTTGTCGTTACTTTTCATGTAAGTCTTATTTGCATTCTAGTTTATTGTTAACCTGATACTATAGCACAGTGGACTAGCACATCTCAACAGAAAGAAGCTTGGGCAGCTTGCGAAGCTCCAGCTTTTCCAACAGGGGAAATAAGGTCAT
>NW_006246294.1:0-424 GCF_000226075.1 Solanum tuberosum
AATACAACATGTGCTGTGCATAGAGTGGTTGCATTTAGTTATCTGGATGAAAAGTTAAGACAACATAGCGCCTGTAAATCTACCCCACAAAACATGCTGAATGGACTTGCATCATTTACTGGTCAACTATCTCTTTCTCCTTTCTTGGTATCCTCCTTGTATATAGCCAAGATGGCCTTGTCATTATCAATGAAATATTTTACCTGATCAAACATCAAACTAGTTAACCACCTCTCACCTCTTTCCTTTTTACCCTTCTGACATGTCTGTTTTGAAACATTTAAAGAGTCTCATACTACTTTACATATTACCTAGAAGTCCTCCGAAAGGTAACAATAACTACAACCAACTAAACGTACTGCCACCACCACTGCTCTGGACCCTTATAGCTAATCATATATATCAAAAATTGTAAATGTGTCAC
>NW_006246295.1:0-424 GCF_000226075.1 Solanum tuberosum
TTTGAGCTTTTCATGATTTTAATTCTAAAATTTGTTAGTGATCCCTAATGCCTTAGCCCTTTAAGTAAAATTTACACTTGTTTTTGTTTGTCGTAGGATGACAACATTTGTGTTGGCCTTACTAGCATTTCTAGCATTATTTTGTACAACTCATGTTATCAGCGATAAAGATGATTCTTTGTACGTTTAAATCACAATACTCCGAAGCGCAACCGCCCAAGGTGCAGGTAGTATACTTAAATTAATCTGAATTCCTCAAAGAAAATTAATCAAATAATATTCATTTGTTTTGTCAACAGTATGTCTCGATGGAAGTCCACGAGCATATCATCTAGATAAGGGATATGGTACTGGACTTCACAACTGGATTATCTACTTAGTTACTTAATTCTTCTTTTCAATCAATTTTCATATATTTAACATA
>NW_006246296.1:0-423 GCF_000226075.1 Solanum tuberosum
ATTAGAAGAAGCACGTTTAGCTGAGGAAGCTGCACTAGCACTTGCAGAGAGGGAAAAGGCAAAGTCTAGAGCAGCCATAGAGCATGCAGAGGCATCTCAGAGGCTTGCAGAACTAGAAGCTCAGAAGAGAATCAGCGCGGAAATGAAAGCTTTAAAAGAAGCAGAAGAGAAGAATAAGATACTAAATAAACTTTCAAACTCTGATGTCAGGTACAGGAAATATACAATCGAGGAGATTGAATCTGCAACAGACTACTTTGCTCAAACTCGTAAAATTGGAGAAGGAGGCTATGGGCCAGTGTATAAATGCTATCTGGATCATACACCTGTTGCAGTTAAGGTCCTCCGTCCTGATGCAACTCATGGACGACAACAGTTTCAACAAGAGGTAATTCAGTGAAAGCTCCAAATGTAATGCATATA
>NW_006246297.1:0-423 GCF_000226075.1 Solanum tuberosum
CAATTCAACTACAAAATTTTCATTTTAAATTCAACAACAACAATAACATATTTGGTGTAATCTCTCAAATGGGGTCTGGAGAGGAAGGTGGTATCTAGAACTTACTCTTACTTTAGTTGGATAGAGAGATTGTTTCAAAAAGACCCTCAGCTCAAAAGAGAAGTAATCGAAGCAGGGTTGCAAGTAAATATGATACCAAATTAGTTAAATATTGACACAAGCTTCAATTATTAGTACAGAAGTCCATTCCCAAGCGTCTGGTGTATCACTCGATACAATATTAAGATCTCTTGCACCTAAGAAGTAGCATTTCTTTCCAGTCCATTTATCCAGTGAGAAAATCTGTTGTACAAAAGCATATATACAGTAACTAAACAGATGAAAGAGAACAAGATGAAAACTAGACATGTTTGCTCATAGTAA
>NW_006246298.1:0-423 GCF_000226075.1 Solanum tuberosum
TATTTATATAGCAAGGCTACAAGTATATAATATTATTGGATATATATGTTCTATAGTTCTCCAATTTAAATTTTTATTTCAATTAGTGCTTTATGTGTTATAATTCAATTTGTATACAAAACAAAACACCTTTTGATCCTTAAACCTTTTTGGGTTCGATATATCCTCAAAATAAAAGGTCCCATTTTGCTCTTTTATTATGTCATCGTCCTATCTATGAGGCACTAAAGCTTCCAACTATGGCACTACAATTTTGAAAAAGGTTTTAATTTGATCCTCATTTATTTTGTGTACAAATAATGTGATCCTAGTCAGCAAAAAAAAACAATCAACAAATGATGGGAGGCACCTATCAATGTTTGCCAATTGGCACCAATAATAGATGTTTTTTGGCTCAATGAAGAATGAAAAAATATCACATTC
>NW_006246299.1:0-423 GCF_000226075.1 Solanum tuberosum
TGGGTGTTCGACCATGGCATAAAATCCAAAGGAAGGTTTTGATTTAATTAAGGGTTTTGGCTTTCCAGATTCCTAAAAAATCTTTGCTAGTGTTAATAGGGTGGTTCTTGGGGATGCTCTAAGAGATGTGATTATATGCAGAGCTTGTGGAGAAGAGCCCATTGTTGGTTAGGCCCCAAATGAGAGTGTCTTCTTTGTTCCCAATGTTGAGGAAGGAGATTTCCTTGATGATGTGTTCTAGCCTCGTTGGTAATCTGAGGGATAGCTTTCCTACATTGGGCATTAAGGTGGACATCCTTGACCCTAAGGGTCTCTTCTTCTTTCAAGATAGAGCCTTCGATGTTCTGTTGAATGGTGTTTAAGTGAGGTATCCAAGTGTCCCCCAAAAAAATCACCTTGTCACCCTTATGTACCACCCATCTA
>NW_006246300.1:0-423 GCF_000226075.1 Solanum tuberosum
ACATTCTTCTTATCACGTTCCATTGCTTGCCTACTAAGAACTCTAAGATTGAAAATAATATAAGTATCATATTCCTCTCTACAATAGTTACAATTATAATAATTCGGTAAACAAAGCAAAAATAATGACTCTTACATAAATACAATAGAATAGAAATGTTGTCACTAGAACGTACCACACAAATATCATCTTTCTAGCTCGCTACCTACCTCATTTTTTTTATTTCTACTTATCACATTTCATTTTATGAAAGTAAAATTATTAATTTTGATTAATATTTTAAAAATTATATCTTTTCATCATATTAATATGAGAAGAATTTGTGACTTTAGAGTATATTTAAATTTTAAATTAGAAATACTTGTCACGATTCAAAATTTCAAGTCGTGATGGCACCTATGTTTCCAACCGATACGTAAGCCA
>NW_006246301.1:0-423 GCF_000226075.1 Solanum tuberosum
CTCGTTTGAATTTGAAAATTGCGTCCATTTTCCCCTCAGGACCAACTCACGCCATTAATAATGTTGTAACGAACGTCCATGATAAATTTCGGTAAAAAACAAGTCGGAATCTTGAATCACCAAAAATCGATGAACTATATAGCACACGAAAATTGGTAAAATCTGATTTTTCCTGCTTTGGGGCTCGTTTGAACCTGAAAATGCGCTTGTTTAACCCTTGGGACCAACTCACGCCACTAATAAGGTCGTAAAGGACGTCCATGAAAAATTTCGACAAAAAACAAGCTAGAATCTCGAATCACAAAAAATTCATGGACTATAGCACATGAAAATCCGTAAAATCTGGTTTTTCCTGCTTTGGGGCTCGTTTTAACTTGAAAATCCGCCCTTTTTCCCCTCGGGATCAACTCAAGCCATTAATAA
>NW_006246302.1:0-423 GCF_000226075.1 Solanum tuberosum
AATACTTGGAGTGCAACTTTAATGATGTGACACATGAAGCTAATGTGGAAGTTAGACTTGATACATAGGTCATCCAAAAGAGAAGTAGTTTTAAGTATCTTGGGTGGATTATCTAGGGAAATCGAGAGATTGAAGGTGGAGGGAATGAAGGCTCGCATTTGGAGTCTTTGTGATAAGAAGGTGCCACATGGACTCAGAGGGAAGTTCTAGAGAGTGGTAGTTAGACCAGTTATGTTGTATGGTGTAGAATGTTGGCCAATCAAGAATCTCACATTCAGAAGATGAAAGTGACATAGATGAGGATGTTGCAATGTATGTGTGGGTATATACTATGAGAGATATAATTTAAAATGAGGATATCCTAGAAAAGTTGGGGGTGACTTCGGCAGAAGACATGATGGGGGAAGCGAGGTTGAGATGGTT
>NW_006246303.1:0-423 GCF_000226075.1 Solanum tuberosum
AATTTTGTGCTAAAAGATATGACTGTTTGAAGTTGACTCACAAGCCCTTTCAGTCAAAATAACTATCGATACTCACCAACAGCCAGACCTACGGTCTATAGGTCTAACCACAGACCATACTAGTTGGTTGTGGGTGGGATTAGAGACCACTAAATCTTGGACCCCAATGACGGGACCCTACCTACGGACCGTGGGTCCATCGATGAATTGTGGACCATAGTCGTAGGTTTCATCTCTTTGGACCTGAGGTGTTACATTATTCTATGAGTCGCATGCTCTTCCTTACTCTGAGAATAAATGAGGATATCATCTATAAATACAATGACGAACAAGTCTAAATACTACTTGAACACCTTGTTAATTAAGTCCATGAAAGCTGTATGAGCATTTGTTAGTCTAAAGGACATAACTATAAATTCATAG
>NW_006246304.1:0-423 GCF_000226075.1 Solanum tuberosum
CAAAAATGACATCGGAATTCTGGGTCACCATAAAATCTCGTGGACTCTAGCACACGAAAATTGGCAAAATATAGGGTTTACCCTCTCCAGGACTCGGTTGACCTTGTAAATTGGCCGTTTTGGCTGTGCTGACCAACTGGCTCCATAGATAAGGTCTTAACAGAGGTTCATGTAAATTTTTGGCAAAAATGACTTCGAAATTCCGGGTAACCATAAAATTCTGTGGACTATAGCATATGAAAATTGGCAAAATGGGGGGTTTAGTTGATTCAGGAATCGTTTCACCTTGTAAATGAGACGTTTGGGCCATGGTGACCATCTGGTTCCATAGCTAAGTTCTTGACGGAGGCCCATGTATTTTTTGGCAAACATGACATTGGAATTCTCGGTCACCATAAAATCTCGTGGACTATAGCACACGAA
>NW_006246305.1:0-423 GCF_000226075.1 Solanum tuberosum
ATTATCAAATTTCTTCGAAGGTATAGTGATAGGAGCAGTAATTAAGTAATTAATTATCACAAATTAACTTTATGTGATAAAAGAGAAAGAGTGGCCATCTACTTTTTGTTAATTGCTTCACTAATTAATCCTATTTTTTTGTCTTTTCCCTATCGGTAGTTATGCAACTCATGTTTTGTGACTATTCTCCGCATTAAATATTTTGTTGTTGATATAGTAAAACTTTATTTGTAGCACACACAAATAAATCATGTTTTGTGATTATTCCCCCAAGTTAAATATTTTATTATTGATATGGTAAAACATTATTTTTAGCACACATTAATCATGTTCTGTGACTATTTTTCTACATGAAACGATAAAGCTAATTACATATGAGTGGGTTACTCCCTCTAATTCAAAATAAACGATGATAGATTACTC
>NW_006246306.1:0-423 GCF_000226075.1 Solanum tuberosum
CTCTTGCCACCATCGCGTCAATGATTAAGCATCCAGATACAAGTTATATTTGATCCAGTGGATATAGAGGTAAAAGAGCAGCCTATCCACTGTTCACATGTCGAAGCGGAACCTGATGGTTTGCCGTGGTATTTTGACATCAAGAAGTATTTAGAGGACGGGACCTATCCTGAGAATGCAACGTTCAACCAGAAGAAGTCGATACGCCGTATGGCCCTCAATTTCTTTGCAAGTGGGGAAATCCTTTATAGGAGGACTCCAGATTTAGGTCTCCTCAGATGTGTTGATGCTAGTGAAGCTGCAAAGCTTCTGGAACAGATACATGCCGGAGTTTGTGGTACTCACATGAATGGGCTCACTTTGTCGAGGAAGATCCTTTGCGCCGGGTATTTTTGGATGACTATGGAACATGATTATTGCAAG
>NW_006246307.1:0-423 GCF_000226075.1 Solanum tuberosum
AACATGTTATCATAGCTATGCTCTATATGTTTGTTTTTCAGTTAATAATAGGTTGTTACATTTCACATGGGTATAAATTCTAAAATTTGGTTAAAAATGCATTTTTCATAAAAATGAACTTGTTTGAAAATAACATTTATTCTTTCTCATAAAAAATGAACTTGTTTTTTTTAAAGTAGCATTTCTGTTAAAACAAAATGTATCTCCCTTTGGATATAAATGAGTTTGCACGTCTGCTTCAACCAAGAATAAAACAAATGTTTTCAAAAACTTGTAATTGCATTTTGTCTTTACCAAGAAGGAATTTTTTATAAAAATATTTGTTTTTTTTTTAAGTACCATTATTAAAGTTATTTGACATTTAATATTTAAATTATAATTTTTACTTTCTTACACTTAGCCTAATTAATTAATTAAGTTTGA
>NW_006246308.1:0-423 GCF_000226075.1 Solanum tuberosum
GCTACAGTTTTTGGCTATTTTGGTATTTATCTTGCCCTTGTATGCATGGTTCAGCTAGGTGTGGTTCGATGCTTAAGTGGCACGTGGGCCTAGTTCTTCCGTTGCTGGAGTTGTCTACAATTACGGATCCTACTTCAGTGTTTTGGTGGCATCCTTAGAGGTTTTATATGCTTGGATGGGTCGATCATCAGTTGGATACTTGATCATTTCTATCTGTGGGTTAGATAAGCGTGATTATTCCAAGATGGGTGCTCGATGGATATGCATCAGTTTAGTAGGACTCAGACTTATGGAAATGTGGTAATGAGAATGGAATTTTTTTTCTAGAGTCGGTGATGGATCGTGTGTTGTGAGAGCTTGGTGACTGATTTACGTTCATCTTTGATTTTTTTCTGTGGTTATTGATTCCGAAATTTCTCTCGT
>NW_006246309.1:0-423 GCF_000226075.1 Solanum tuberosum
ATAGTACAAGTGGTCATGTAGATGGTTCACATGGATCGGTGTTTGAAGGTCAAGGTTCCTACTCTAGCAGCTCAGTATGTAGATCTCAGTCTTATCCAAGACCTCTCTCCTCAGGTGGTGGTGTTTCTTATCCTACCAATGCACTTATGTCTAATGTGCAGCCACATCACTATCCATCCACACAGTGGTTTCCTCCCCCTCTTTACCTACAGCAGTATCAACTTTCTGACCAGGAGAATGGCAGGCTTAAGAGTGATTCCAATATGCAAGTCACAGGAATGTCTAAATGGATCATCGATTCTGGAGCTTCTAAGCATATGGTCAATGATTCTAAATTGCTCACTAACTTTACTTCTCTACCTCGTTGTCAAGTGGGAAATGTTTCTCTGCCAACTGGTAGTTTAGCTAAAGTTACCAATATTG
>NW_006246310.1:0-422 GCF_000226075.1 Solanum tuberosum
TTCTTATTTTCAATGTTGCATCAAAATGGTAAGTGAAGTAATCTAGTTTCTGTCTTGGCTTTTTCCTTTTGTCTTGCTTGATCGCTGCAATCAGGTGTTAACTTGGTTTCCATTTAAAAGTGTGTCAACTGCTTCACTAATTAGACTTATATGAGTTATATAAGTGCGACTAAGATCTAGTTACTTCTGCATAGTGAATACTATGTCAAATATTGTGCTACTGGGTGCATTTATGTTGTATTGTACAATGATAATGTTAATTGCCTAGTGTGGGTTACCTCTCGTATGTGGTCATAAACATAACCAGTAAAGTTCTATTTCAGGTTTTGAAATTTTAGCATTTCCTTGTAACCAGTTCCTGTGGCAAGAACCCGGAACAAATGAGGAGATCGATTTGTGTTCATCTAGTGTTGACACTTAGC
>NW_006246311.1:0-422 GCF_000226075.1 Solanum tuberosum
ACACCTTTGATCCATGTATTGCCAGAAGCAGCACTGTTTTGCACTTGACCATGATAGCTAAATAGATGATGATGCATCAA
Organism: Solanum tuberosum; assembly: GCF_000226075.1. Taxonomy (NCBI): domain Eukaryota; kingdom Viridiplantae; phylum Streptophyta; class Magnoliopsida; order Solanales; family Solanaceae; genus Solanum; species Solanum tuberosum. Next base: position 81 of record NW_006246311.1, read on the forward strand.
AAGTTTCATTGTTGGACCCTTAAAAAATGCTATTGTTAATGCTCCTCCTGCACAAAACACTATGCCCATAACCTTTGCTATCCCTCCCCATGTCCTCATTTTCACACTCTCCATCCTATTTGTGTTAATGTCATCAAAGCAAAATATAACATTACTATACAAAATTGATAAGACATTTATGGATGACCACTACTTAGATAAGGAACATAAGTGAGTGGACTACGTAACATACTTTACTATTTCACTAAAACAAGGAAGTACTATAGTGTCTAGTTAAAGCAACAAAAAGAAAGGGCTAAGTTACACATTTGACCGGTCGACAAAAAATAATTTCTAGTCAAA
>NW_006246312.1:0-422 GCF_000226075.1 Solanum tuberosum
AAATTTGGTACTTCACGAGTGAGCTTCCTGTTCTCTCTTATCATGGGTGCATGGACTCTTACCACTCCTCTCGTTGGGATATACAGTATCATAAAGCATTATCCGAGCATATTTAAGGCAATATCACCCCATTACATTGTCCTCTTCTTCTTAAGAAATGGAAAACAAGGATGGATATATCTTGGTGGTACTGTCCTATGCATTACAGGTAAGCCTTGTTGTTGGTGTGGTCTGCAAAAGTTCTTCATTTTGATTAAGATATAAATCCATTTCCTCATGTTTTGAGTTCTTTTACTTTCTTTCCCTATTACTTTGCTATTAAGATTGGGCAAAATTTTGGACCAATTATCATGTGTGCAATGTCTACCCATGGCCGGAAAAGCTTAGACCTGGTGTCTTGTTTCATATCCAGAGAAACTCGC
>NW_006246313.1:0-422 GCF_000226075.1 Solanum tuberosum
GGATTGAGATTCCTGCACCATCACATCTGCATTGTTTTTCATCATTAGATTCTTTTTATAGTAAGCATAGAAAGGGAGCCACTATTAACTACATATGATATGTTAGAGAAACACTAGAACTAGCAAATTTCCATCAACTAAGTAAAAGACAATAGTTAGCAGCTAAAACATACAGCTTAAGGGAGCAGAGAACCGGATATCCTTCAACAAATTATAGAATCATTACAAAAAAGAGCTTACTCGCAAGTTTTTCCATTAAAAAAAAAGAGCCTCAGTATTCTACATTTGTCAATGGTACATGAAAAGGGAAGTTCTTAACATGTTGGTGAACTACATACTATGGCTACCAGAGCCACCATTGAGGATATCTTCAAGTGAAATATCGCTTATCTCCTTTCTGATGAGTGATGGCTCCGCTGCTT
>NW_006246314.1:0-422 GCF_000226075.1 Solanum tuberosum
TTAGAACAATTAATGGAAGAAAATTTATATAGGTACCGAAGAACTCAAGATATGTTATATCTAGAATACAGCACAAATGATATTAAAGAAATATTCAGATTAAAACAACTATCAAAAGAATATTATGATAAGTATTATTACATATTACCATGAAAAAAGAATATTATAATAAAAAATTTAAGATGAATTCCTCACCTACCACACTACCACCTACCACAAATGTCATGAATTTCTCATCTACTACACTACCAAAAGGTCAAATAAAATTTAATAAAGCAATTCCGCACTGATGAGTTTCGCACTCCCGAAAAATGGTATAACTAAGTAATTCTTGAATAGTATTTATGCATGTATTGTTAATATTTTCTTTATAAGTCTTTCTAGCAGTGTGCAACGTTAGAAATCGCCTCGTTCCTACTTGC
>NW_006246315.1:0-422 GCF_000226075.1 Solanum tuberosum
CATTTATAAATGAGAGGCTATAAGATGTTTAGGAAATGACACTTCTTTCATTACTCTTAAGTCGTACCATAGAGTTTAGCTCTATAAAGTCCCTTTCCTAATCCTTCTCTTGTATCTTCAATATATGAATACATGAATGCCTAATGCATGAAGAATGGAGGGTGACAATGTCAATGAAGAAGCTCTTCAAGCTAATCAAGCTCCGATTAATACTTCGGCTATGTTGGATGTGGGGATTAGGTCGGCTTTTCAAATGTTTTCCCAAGACATGATATGTCAAGCTCAAGCCGTGAAAACTCAAGCCCAAGCTATGATGGCCCAAGACAATAGAGAGCTTGTAGGTCCAGTTAACCTTAATATGAATTTTGCAGCTTCTAAAGTGAGGTATTTTGCTAGAATGAATCCTCCCAAATTTCATGGCT
>NW_006246316.1:0-422 GCF_000226075.1 Solanum tuberosum
GTGTTCCCTGGAACAGAAACTGCTGCAGGTTCTTGCTAAAAAACTTCATCAGTAGGGAGCAATTTAATATTTGAACTAACATTCTCAGAGTCAAAGTTCCAGCTAGCATCTTCATTAAACATAACATTTCTATTGATCACAATTTTTCCACTCAGTGGATTATATAGCTTATAAGCTTTGGATTGTGTGCTATATCCAACAAAGATACATTTCTTTGATTTTTCATCAAGCTTATATCTAGCTTGGGAATTCACCAAAGAATAAGCTATACATCCAAAGACACGTAAGTGGCTTACCTTGGGCTTGTTACCTCTCCATGCTTCATATGGTGTTTGATTAAGAACAGCCTTGGTGGGTGAAATGTTCAGCATGTATACAGTGGTAGAAACAGCTTCAGCCCAGAAATATTTTGGTACACCTCT
>NW_006246317.1:0-422 GCF_000226075.1 Solanum tuberosum
TCTCTCTCTCTCTATATATATATATATATATATAATAAGCCAATATATAAGCCACAATGCAACTATCATTGTAACTATCTTGTTAGCTTTCAACCAAAAGCTAACAAGAATTTTAGTTACATATTTATTATTAAATAATAAATATGTCATTGTATGAGCTATTTATTACTCATTTCTTTTGAATTTGTTAATCTTATTTTGATTTGACACATAGTTTACGAAAGTAAATTAGATTTTTAGAAAAAACATTAAGTGATACTTGAAGTTGTCCCACATTTTCAAAAAGACACCTTAACTTTGCGTGCGTCCTATTACCCCACAAAACATTCAAAATCACAATAAATACACAATATTTCCACTTTGGACAAAAATATCCTTCGAAAGTACAATTTCTTAAAAACAAAAAGTCGAACCCATTATTG
>NW_006246318.1:0-422 GCF_000226075.1 Solanum tuberosum
TGACTAAAATCAATGTTGATGCACTGTCACATGATAAATGCTTTTGTTCCGCAACCGGTGATTCTTGGTTAGATTAATGCTGGTTAAGTCTGAATTTGCATACAATAGTAAGAAGCAGTTCCTTGGATACATGTCTGACGTACTTTTAGGAAGCCAAACAATTTAAGAATTTGTCAATCATGAGTCAAGTTTACATTTATTGAGATATGTAATTAAATATTAGGTGTATTAGATCTTGTGAATGTCACTAGAATTATGTTATTTGAAGGACTTAAGACTTAGCCCTAGGCTTGAATTATACGAAATATAAGATGTGACATATTAGTTGGCACCAAATTTAGGAGCTTGATTATAGCATTTTGATTAGTTTCTAGTCTAGGTTAGACGTGTAGTAATATGAGTGTCTATGAACTCGCTTACTT
>NW_006246319.1:0-422 GCF_000226075.1 Solanum tuberosum
ATATATATATAGTGATCGAGACCATTATTAATATCATAGTACATACATTTATCGCGTATTCATTTAATTAGGAAGGGGATATAACATGAATGAATATATACATACCTTGATATCTCGTTAAGCTCGTCTTGATGCACCTTTTGCAACATGTTAAAATCCAATTTCGCGAATTTCAATAGTAAATCGTTATGTGATTTGATGTTTTCATAAATGTGTATGTATTTTCTTGCTCCTACCCTTGGTACTGTTTCATGAATAGGCTGACTTAACGCTTCAGTAACTTGAATCTTAAGTGAGTTATTGGTCAAGTTGGGGAGTAGGGACTCGAGACGAGTGGTGGTAAAGATAAGAGCTTCCTCAAGAATCTCCTCATCGTGCATTCTCATATGTGATGCTTCATACAAACTCAATAATCCTTGGAC
>NW_006246321.1:0-422 GCF_000226075.1 Solanum tuberosum
CAACGACCAACAAACAACGTAAAAATAGAGGAACACAATGGGAGATGTTTTCTTCCACAACAACACACTAGTGAAATTCCACAAGTAAAGTAAAACAAAAAACCTCATAAGGTACAAAAATAACTAAAAAATGTACAATCCTGTTCCAAAGAAACGATAGAAAGAACATAACATTGTAGTATTCTTCCATTCACTGGCGTGTACTTATTTCAGCATGTACAAATTTCTGCGATTACAATTACTAACACGGGTGAAAAAATAGCTTAGGACAAGTTTATATCATAACAAACCCAGAAAAGCAATCCGAGAGATTGCCATTCATTACAAAAAAAAATAATCATCACCCACCCTCGTTTCACGTGTTGTGGCTTCATATATCACACCAAAAGATAAAATGAAATAACAAAACGAGAATTTCACAT
>NW_006246322.1:0-422 GCF_000226075.1 Solanum tuberosum
GCTTTGTTGCCAAATCCAGCTTCTATTTACATGCTTTTGGCTTAATAAAATACTCTCCATTTGCACCAAAATAAAATAAAATCTTTAAACTAACCACATACCATATAAAAAGCTATCATTTTTTAACAACCACTGTTCGCTGGCACTATAACCAGTTTCTCCAAATTTTTGCATGCTCAAGCAAGTACTTCATCAGTTCAGTTTGCTCTGTTGTCGTGTCAACTGTGAGGGGACTCCATTGTAAAATGAACTTTAAGGTTTTCAGATTCTGCAAGGAACCTATGAATATGTTCTCATAGTGGTCTTCCAACACATCCACGTCTTTACACCAGTAATTTAAGAAAGTGCAGTCTTAAGGATACAGAAGAACCATGTTAGTTCGGAGATAATATTAAGTTTTGATGATTTAACAAACTTAGGGA
>NW_006246323.1:0-422 GCF_000226075.1 Solanum tuberosum
CCTATTTTAGTGTATCTTGTAGCAAAAATACATGTATCGTATATCTTCCTCAATATATGGTATGAAACTCTTAACTAGAGATGAAATACGTATTATTTTAAAAATATAAACACCATTAATATATATATGGTGGTAAAGTATGTCTAATATCTAGATAATGAGTTAAAAAATGAAATTTTCAACAACTATAGTTGATGGAATTGTTGGTTTCCGGCTAAATTGGGCCTTGGACCGGGTCCATGAGTTTTAAATGGGCCAAATACTATGGACAACTTGAAGAATGCTAGATGTAGCCTAACGTTATTTTCCTCCTTATTTTTCTACTTGTCCTCCGTTGAAGAGTTTTGAAGTTCAAATTTTAAAATTTAACTTGTCACAAATGTGAATTGTTTTGAGTGAATAATATATAAAAAGAATTGAAA
>NW_006246324.1:0-422 GCF_000226075.1 Solanum tuberosum
TCCAGAAAGGTTTCGCTGAAACAATCCCAAGTGATAGAAGCAGTATCTGTACCCCTGTTCTCCTGCCACTTAGTATACCAGATATGAGCTACATCTTTCAGTTGGTAAGATGCTAACTCAACCCGGTCATTCCTAGTTACCTCTATCACTTCAAAGATCTTCTTGACCTCATCAATGAAGTTTGGGGATTTTCTCTAACCTATGATTCTAAGAACTTCGACAGATTCATCCTAACAAAGTCTCGCATTCTGGCTGCAGCTGACCCAACATTAGCGTTTGTCGGAGCTGGAGCCCACTGATTGTTCTGGTTGGCAACGCTTTGAGCCAACATCTGAATGTCATTCCAGAATTCTGCATAGCGACACTCTAAGCCAACATCTGAATGACATTCCTAAATTCAACATTTGAGACTTCCTGATCTG
>NW_006246325.1:0-422 GCF_000226075.1 Solanum tuberosum
AGAGGAAACATAAACATATATTGGAGGTAGCTAGGGCGATCAAATTTCAAGGTCACATTCCCATCAGATTTTGGGGACACTGTATACTCAGTGCTGCATATATAATTAATAGGCTTCCTACATCTGTGTTACATGGAAAATCTCCTTATGAAGTTTTTCATAAGAAACAGCCTTCACTTCAGCATCTGAGGGTTCTAGGTTGCTTATGCTTTGCTAAGAATATGTATATTCAGGACAAATTTCAGCCTAGAAGTGTAGTTGCTATCCATATGGGATACAGTGAGAATACAAAAGGGTATATATTATATGATCTGAGGGACAAATACTTCTTTCTTAGCAGAGATGTTTTGTTCCGAGAATCTATATTTCCCTTTGCAGTTCCAGCCTCCACAGCTTGGAAATTATTTCCTACCACTTTCTCA
>NW_006246326.1:0-422 GCF_000226075.1 Solanum tuberosum
CCAAGAGAGCCCTCATCCTGGCTGACTACAGGCGGAAGGCTAACTGAAGCATAAACAAGCATCAAAACTGAAGAATTGTTTAAAACATTTTATTAAATCTCAAAGTTATCTGAAAAATATTGAGTATTAAGCATAAAGTTTTAAATAAAACATTTGAAACTGAATACTACTAGACTGACCAAAATTGTCTATCTATGAAGCCCCTACTGTATAAAGATAGGTGTTGGGATAAGATCCATGACAACCTAAAATGTTACTACTAATAAATCATAAAAATTGGAGTCCTCCGAAAGCAATGAGGTATCACCAAAAGCTAACAAAAAGTGTGAAGTGATCTCAATGGAGTGCATGTTGATGATCCCAAACACCTGTATCTGCATCATAAGAAAAGATGCAGATCGAATGACATCAGTACATTGAAT
>NW_006246327.1:0-422 GCF_000226075.1 Solanum tuberosum
TTGAGGTGTTTTCCTCCATTGCTTCTCCTTTGACTCAAAAAAGGCCAAGTTCCTATGGTCGAAAGCTTGTGATAAAAGTTTCCAAAAATTGAAAGATAGGCTTACTTCTTCTCCGGTGTTTACCTTACCGGAAGGTACGGATGTCTTAGTGGTATATTCCGATGCCTATAGAGTGGGATTGGGATGTCCATACATCATGTCCAAAACTGGAAATGAAAAAAACTGAAACAAAAAAATCCGTCCTCGAAGCATGAGGACTTACCAGAGATCGACAACCTCGAAATCAACCACTAGCCACAAAACTGAGAAACTTAACTGTCTAGGATGTGTTAGTACAAAAAAATGTACCAAGTATGATATCTATCCATATAACATTAAAATCATGCTAGAAGAGGACATTTCATGACATGCAATTGACAAAG
>NW_006246328.1:0-422 GCF_000226075.1 Solanum tuberosum
TATATATATGTAAATTTATTAAATTAAACTTCTGTTGTTGTGTAGTTAAATTATATATATATATAAAATCAACCTCAATAGGTGAGTTTATATTAAAATAAATTAATAAATACCAACCTGAAGAGGTCGGTATATTTAAATTATTATTTTATTTAAATAAAATCGACTTTATGATGCCAGTATTTATTAAATATTTTTAAAGATTGATAAAAAAATTTTAAAATACCGACATCCTGTGGTCGGTAAATTAAAAAATTCTCTTAAAAGAAGAATGATAATATAAGTCTTACTCCTAAAGTCTAACTCTCAAAACCTAGGTCAACTTTCACTCCCCGACCGGCGCCACACCACCATCCCCGACCGCCGCCACGCCACCTTCGCAGCTACAGAGGAAGTCACGCCCAGCAGCAGGAGGTCGCGCA
>NW_006246329.1:0-421 GCF_000226075.1 Solanum tuberosum
AGGAATTTCGCAACAAGAGTTGAAAGAACTTGTTCCCGATGTCTTCCATCATGGTGCTCTCTTGACATGGACGGAGAAAGCCTTCTGCCATCCAGAGTTGGATTAGTTGGTCCTTTTCAAACTCAAAATCTTTTGGAAACTATTGCAAAGTAAGCAAAGCATTTTTTACATGTGGAGATGGTAGATAATCATAGCTGAGTTTTAGGATTGTTTTTATGCTATTTTCTCCATTATCATCTTCACGTGCAACAAGGGGGTTTCCATCAAGAATTGCTTGCCATTCATGTTTTTCCTTGCTGCGTAAGAGGCCTCCCAACACATTTGCAGCCAACGGTAAACCTTGACACATTTTAACAATCTTGTTGGCCATGCTCGCAAATTCTTTTGGAACCCTGCCATCAACAAATGCTTTTTGTTTGAA
>NW_006246330.1:0-421 GCF_000226075.1 Solanum tuberosum
TGAGGTATGGACCGTGGAATGAAGTTTTTCTATACCGAAAACGAACATCTAAAGCCAAAATTATGAACAGTCGAAATTTCTCTTATTTACAACTATACTAGTCTCTGGTAAAATGGTCATAATGCTTTACTTTAAACATTAAATGATAAAAAGTTGGTGGAATTTGAAAGAAAACACATTGACATACAATTTCATCTATCGTGGCTCACCTAATTCATTACATAGTAAACCATATGGTAGTATACATTATTTGTCTTCTAGAGGGGTACACATTAATTGCATGTAGTTTTTGACCAAAATTTTTTGTGGGTGCGTGTGATGATTTAATAAATTATGTGTGTTAGTTATAATAGGTAATTATAGATATTTATATATTCATATGAGGTATGGACCGTGAAATAGAGTTTTTCTATACCTGAAA
>NW_006246331.1:0-421 GCF_000226075.1 Solanum tuberosum
ATTTTAAATTGGTAATTATTGTAATTTTTAATGTTTTCTAAGTCATTTGTAAATGATATATGTTGCTGCCTTGATTGGGACTTTTTCATTTGTGACACATATATATAGATATTTGGTGCCCGTGCCAGCACGGGCCCAATAAATATTAATTTTTTTGTTTTAATTTATGTGATATAAATGGAATTTGAAGATCATTCGATTTTTTATATGTTTTCTTAAAAAATATATTTGAAGTTATTAAATTGTTGTGATTTATAGTTATTTTTGCGTTAGTTTTGAGTAATATAGGTTACTCATGTTTCAATTCACGTGAATAATCATAAATATTTTCAGTACTTAATTTATTGTGAATTCTAGAAATTTTGACTTTATTTTGAAATAGTAGATGTTACTTATTCTATTCCAATTAGTCAACCAAATT
>NW_006246332.1:0-421 GCF_000226075.1 Solanum tuberosum
CGACACCGAGACTCTCTTGTATCTATTCAGACTAGGTGAATTCAAAACTCTAAGCCAACAACATTCAAGGGTGTGATCTAATATAGTCCATGAGTGTTTGAAAATCACGAGGTCTCTTATTCAAAATCCATCAGAAAGAAAAAACAGCAAAAGGTGATTAGTACTTTTCCGTTATATATGTGTTGGCGAGAGGTAAACAGATACTTGCAGTAAAAGTAAGTACAAATTAATCTGAACTCCATGATTATAAAAGGAAAACCTCTCAATCAACATAGATGCAAAGTACCATTAATGTACTTGACTATATTGTGGAAAATGTGTGCGGATTTAATATGAAATATTCTCTCTAAATAAATTATTCAATTATTATATGATACAAATATATTATAGTGAATTCGAGCAAAAATGATTTCATATGCAA
>NW_006246333.1:0-421 GCF_000226075.1 Solanum tuberosum
TTTCTGAGGACCAAGACTTTATTTTATTATTTATTTATATTTCAGTTTTGTATGTGATGTACGGGTTATGTCGCGATCACTTCTTATGTCCTAGATGATTTTTTGAGGCTATGTAGACTTCTGGTTCATTTTACAAAACTCTTTATGCTATGAATTGTCCTTTTAAATCTCTTGATTTTCTTGTATCTTGTTTATGTATTCTAAGTGGCTTGTGTAGGGCCTCTCGGAGTGCTATACTCCATGTTATGCCTAGGGTATACTTTGGGTCATGACAATATCGTGTTACACTCTATCTTGATGTGGTTAATACATTGATTTAGGCTAATTAGCTTGCGGTTAACTTATGGGCTATGGTTGCAAACTTAATTTCTATATTCGATCTTCGGTTGATGCTCAAAAGAGATTGATTGGAGTGGGTAAT
>NW_006246334.1:0-421 GCF_000226075.1 Solanum tuberosum
CAACCACTACCAATTCGGTCAACCCCTCACGATATACCCTTGCTCCCTCTACCTCACAAATCAGCCTTGGACCACATAGTATATTCTATCAAGGCTCCCTAACCGTTCCGAATACAATTCCCCAGCCTAACGTAGAACCTAACGACCTTGCATCATGACACCACCTTACTTCTCCCTATTAAGGACACATCCGCCTCTTTAAATAACCAATAGCAACACCCGAACCCTCAGTCCCCACTCACCAGACCTCAATTTGAACACAAGATGTAACAAGTAACTTCAGCACAATAACACACATAAAATAGATGCCTAGTTCAATATTAATTTAGCAACAACATACGCTTTCCCAACATCAATGACAATTAGATATGGATAAATTAATCATAGTGGTCCTCTCATGGAACTCACACCCAAACTGTTA
>NW_006246335.1:0-421 GCF_000226075.1 Solanum tuberosum
TAAAAGACATGTACTTTTACATATATTTCGTGTTCATAAAAAATTATATACATGAATGTGCAGATTAATATAATTATATGTTTACTCAATAGATGATTATTAGTTTTTGAATAAATTTGGCACCTAGAATAATGAAATGCCGGAAATGTTAATGCAACATTTGTAAAAGTCCTTTTAAAATGTCACTAATTTTTTTGACATTCACGTAAACATAAATGTGGATCCGACATTTCATAAATGATGTAAATTTATGTTATTTATATTGACTAAAATAACAAATTCTAATGTGACATTTTCAAGGTCATAAGTAAATGTCTTAATTTTTTTAAATATATTTATGTAAATGTCAAAAAAAATAAGTGACATTTTATATATACTGAATAGAAATGTCATTTATTTCTTATCGACATTTATCTAAATG
>NW_006246336.1:0-421 GCF_000226075.1 Solanum tuberosum
ACTTGACAAATGCCTAAGTATCTAATATATCTATTTCATAACATATTTATTGCATAGTGCTGATCTTATTTGTGACAATGAGGAATAATTCTTAAGAATTGTGTATCGTTTTTGTTTTTGATGTGATAACATAAATGTATGGTCCTAAGGAATACAACTATTATGCTTCAAAACAACTAATGTGTAATATTATAGTGTCATAGTAGAAGGCTAATGAGCTGGAGGTATTGTTAAAGAGTATTTTGAAAGTATGGCATGTATATCGTGAGAATATAACTATCCGTAGAGGTTTTGTTGCCTCACAACTGAGATCTAGCATGCATTTTACGCGTAGATCATTGATGTTGGAGGTATGTTAGGTTGTGTAGAGCAAAATCTACTCCCCTTTTTTTTCATTGCAGGAAATTGAGACATTGGCTTT
>NW_006246337.1:0-421 GCF_000226075.1 Solanum tuberosum
CTTGAAAAGGATTCGTCCTCGAATCCATACCTTGCTAAACCATAGGGGAAGCAAAGAAGAATAAGATCCTTATGGCATAAGGGTTAGCGTTAGCAATATCAATTTCATCACCACGCCAACGTTGCACAAATTTAATATATAACCAAGTATCATAAATATCAACAAAGGGTTTGTAACCCATCAAAGTAATAGATACTTGACTACTTTAGAAACTTAGACAAAGGGGTAGAGAATTTGAACCAATACATTTAGACAACCTAATATGTAAGCAGTCATTGGTTCCACTTCCAAATAAGCATGAGGCCTCCCTTAAGTGAAGTAGCACATGAACACTCTCATACCTAAGTGTGAAGGCACAAGTAGTGTTGACCCGAATTAAGACCCTATCCAATGCACTAGATAACTTCAAGAGAGTAATTAT
>NW_006246338.1:0-421 GCF_000226075.1 Solanum tuberosum
TGATATTTATCAAGTTATCTTGATCTTATGATGTTCTCGGTTAGACAAGTTTCTTCAACCTACTCTGATATTTACCCTATTATCGAAGAGATTGTTAAGTTATCACGTCAACCTATTCATGTATAGTGCTCATTGTTTGTTCTTACTGATTGTTTTACTGCACAAATGGTTCAAAGCTAACACAAGTAAATTATAACTCACTAATGAATTGTTTCTTGGCTGTAATTTGAAACAGATCTGCAAAGGTGATGATGAATGAGAAGTCAAAAAAGTGCAAATGAAATATGAAGTCAAGTGTAAGAGGTGGTCACTCATGAGAAACTCAAGAAGATGAGGGAGCTCAAAAGAAGGAATAAAAATTTTGGTTTAATATATGTATGTACAAATGATCTTTATTGGAAATTATCTTTATTGTCATAAT
>NW_006246339.1:0-129 GCF_000226075.1 Solanum tuberosum
GAAAATAAAGAGGATGTACCATTTCGAGGGATGTATCACGCGCCGTGATGGATACTATATTTCGAGGGATGTGTCGCGCGCCGCGACGGATACTATATTTCGAGGGACGTATCGCGCGCCGCGATGGTT
>NW_006246339.1:232-421 GCF_000226075.1 Solanum tuberosum
CGCCGCGATGGATGCATGGACATATATGTCCCCCATGGGTCTCGGACTGAGAGACAGCGGGTGTGTATCATTAGGTCAGACATGCATCACTATACTTGACATTGCATTTCATTGCATTGCACTTCTTTATTATTGGTGAACTTGATCTTGTGTGTTGCTGATCTTGTGAGTGCCTTTCTATGAAACTTT
>NW_006246340.1:0-421 GCF_000226075.1 Solanum tuberosum
TGATAATCAATTGATTGAGTTGTTGATTTGTAAGCCAACACTTATCTTCATTTTTCTCAAAAATAGAACTTTAACCCATTTGGAGTTGTTACAATTGTACTCATATGAAGCTCAAAATTGTCATTCTATGGTCAGTCACATAATATGTACTCATAAAATTGTACTCATATGAAATTCAGACTATATTTGCATTATGAAAGCACTGTTTTCAGCTTTGAAATTGTGTATATTTGCATTATGAATCAACTTAGGAATAAGGGAAAGGGCGAAACAAAGAATGGTGGTGGGGTTGTGGGACTTTTGGAATTGAATTTTATATTCATTACCTGAATTTTGTATATCCTACATAACTATTGAAGAAGTTTAGTTTATTGTCTTTACATGAGACAAACAACAAAAAATCAATTATAGATTTGAGATC
>NW_006246341.1:0-420 GCF_000226075.1 Solanum tuberosum
ACTACACCAACATTTAATCTTTCGTCCAAATTTTTTTCCCAACAAAATTATGTCTAAGAAACTCATTGAAACGCATCAAAAGAGTCCCAGATTGGGTGAAGGAATATCTAATGATGATGTTCATGTTTCAAATTTTTAATATATTAACTCAACCCCCCTCCCCCGCCTAAAATTGTTGAAAATCCGGCGAATATTCAAAATCCGGCGACGGATGGTTCATCTAAGTTGAAGGATTGACAAAGAGAGAAAAAATGAAGAAGAAAAAAGGTCACCCCTGCAAATCAAAAGGGGAAGAAGAGGAAGGGGAAAATTGTTGAAATCCCTTCTGATTTTGATTTTGATTTTGTTACTGAAATTAAAAAGAAAAAAAAATGTAGAAGTTGAAGCATCTTCAAAACCATCAACAAGAAGAACAACAAA
>NW_006246342.1:0-420 GCF_000226075.1 Solanum tuberosum
TAGGTCTTATGACGGTCTGTCGATGGTGGGCGTAGAAGGGATCATCAGGGAAGTCTGACCAAGTGTGGAACCACGAAGAAACCTACGGACTGTAGGTCGACCTACGGGCCGTCTTGCACATTCGTAGAAGGTGTTCAGAGAGTTGACGTTCCAATACTTGATGAAAATCCTAAGTGTGGAGCCACATAAGAGGACCTAAAGATCGTAGGTCAACCAAGGGTCCGTCCTGCAAGTCTGTCAGTGATGAACTGAGAGTTGAAGGTTCCAGGCCTTGCAGAAAAACTCTAAGTATTGACCAACAGAGGGGACCTATGGCCCGTAGGTCGACTCGTCGATCAAAGCCGCAGCAAGAAAGTTTATTTCCTTATTTTGTTTCCTTTTTGGTTAGGACATGTTTTTCTATAAATAGGGTATGTAAAC
>NW_006246343.1:0-420 GCF_000226075.1 Solanum tuberosum
CTCAGTAGTGCTATCAATCACTCTTACCGCACCATCAGTAGTGCTCACATATCTCGCATAATGCCCTCAGTGGTGGGCGTTGATATTGAGGCTCCAAGAGCACTCTCACGAACCCTCTGCTGGCGCAATTCCTCATCCACAATGGATGCTCTCCTAGATTGCTCATTTTGCTGGCGTTCCCACTTCCTAGCTCGAACATCCTCAGTAGTATCAGAGATGTGATTAGAGCGGTGCCTCTTCCCATAAGTACGGGTTGGCTCGGGCTGTGCTAGATTATCGCTAAATAAAGCATCAAGCATTGTATCATCAGATAATGCAATAGGTGCAGACTCTAGCTCATCTGTGGGAGGGGCAATTATGGCATCAAGGTCGGACCAGAGACTGTCTAACTCGGCCTGGAAGGAGGACAGATCTGTAGCA
>NW_006246344.1:0-420 GCF_000226075.1 Solanum tuberosum
AAAAAGCTGTTTTTAACCTATATACATAATATTATTTTTTATATGCTGTAATTTTTCAACAAAGAGTGTTCGAGCGACTTGGGTCAAAACATCCTTGCTTCCACATTTAATTAAAGATTTCGGCTTTGAAAGGAACGGAAAATCCCCCAATAGAAAGCATCTTTTGCGATACAAAGAAAATAAGAAATTTGCGATGGATAAATTATGTCATTAAAAAGATAATCGTATGTTAATATAGGGATTTGATATGGACTAGCGTTGGATTATCAAATTATTCGACTAGTTATGGGCTATTTAGCTACAGATTATCAAAAAAATTCATAGTTAATTTCCACTTATTTTTTATAGTCAATTAATTGGATACTATGAGACTCAAATATGAATTAATCGAATCATTATGCCCGGATACTAAAATAATTT
>NW_006246345.1:0-420 GCF_000226075.1 Solanum tuberosum
TTGGAAAGAAACAAGGGGAAGAAGTCGGATTTTTGGGAGAAAAGGGTTGGGCTGTTGCGCCAGCCAGCGCACCAAAAAAAGGGATGCTGAACTTCCACTTTGGGGCAGAACACCTGGCAGAAGGCCCAGCAGTCCCTCTGAAGTTTGAGGGCTGGCGCCCCGCGCCTCTTAGAGCGCCAAAGACGCCAATCCTTCCCGTTACCTTCATTCCCCACTTTTTCATACATGTTCCTAGGTATTATACCTATGTTTCCTAGTTGTTTCCAACACTCCAAGGTACTTCTAAAAGTCAAGAACTCATCCGTAACATGTGATCAAACACCTTGAATCCAAAATTCCAATTCAAGGAGAGTTAGTTAGAAGTCAAGTGAAATTAGAAGTTATGAGTTAAGCTTAGAAGTTAAGCAAGTCAAGCAAGTT
>NW_006246346.1:0-420 GCF_000226075.1 Solanum tuberosum
AAAATTTTTAATGAGAAAAGATGAATATTCCTTAAACGGGACTTTTTCTGAGAGTATTATTTATAGTAATTTTTCTACTCATAGTCGATTTTTTCAAGAAGCAAAAATAATTTATTTATGTTATTAAAGATGGTTTTGAAAAGAAGAAAAGGAATGAAAATAAATTGTTGCTTAATATTTTCAAGAAGGAGAGACAAATATGTCTTGTCTTGATAAAGATGATATTGAAAAATAAAAATTAGTGCAACAATTCAACATTACCTATAAAAACTACGATGAATATCATTTAATTGTATCCCTTCGTGAAAAGAGTAACAAGAGAGAGAAAGTGAGATATTTATTAAAGAAACGTATCCAAATATAATTGTGACGGAAGATTCTAAAAAGTAAATAAAATAAAAGGTAAAATCATCCCACTAA
>NW_006246347.1:0-420 GCF_000226075.1 Solanum tuberosum
CTTTTTATAATAGTTTTAACTCGTATTTTGCTTTTCTTGTAGGTTTATCCTTCATATTCTTAGTGTGTAATATTATACACATGAGACGAAAAATAATGCAATCTATCCAAATATTATATTTATCAAAATAATATAATAATTAAAATATAATACAATACATTATAAAAGGATATATTTACTAACGATCTAGAAACTCCTCAAAAGAGAGTTGAGTTAGGAGAAAAAGACTACCACTTAGCAGCCAAATTAAAGGGGATTTTTTTTCTTTACATGTACTTGGCATTTAAAATTTACATGTACTTGTCATTTACATCGAGAAAATAAATTCAGAAATTGAAGTAGCGATTTCAAGTTAATATACAGTAATAAATAGATTCATATATATAAAATATGTGTTTGCATAAAAATCTTTGACTCTTA
>NW_006246348.1:0-420 GCF_000226075.1 Solanum tuberosum
TATCCAACACCTGGAACTCGACGTTGAATTCCGCAGGTCCCACCTGAATATCCAAGTTCACTGCACCTATCGTGTCTCTCTGCACTCCATCGAAAGCTCTCACATTGACCTGGTTTTGTTGAACCTTTCCCAAGTCGAATTTCAGTTGCTTGAGAGTCGAAAGAGGACATATGTTGAGACCGGACCCATCGTCGACCAAAACACGATTTATAACTTTGTCCTGACATTTGATGGTGACGTGCAGAGCTTTGTTGTGCATCCTCCCTTCGAAGGGCAATTCTTCGTCACAAAAACTGATTCGGTGTCCCCGAATGACCTGGTTTATCATGGCTGCTAGATTGTCGCTCTTAGTACCCACCGGCACATAAGTATCATCCAAGGCTTTCATCAACAAAGCCCATACAGAAATCTGAGCTGGTG
>NW_006246349.1:0-420 GCF_000226075.1 Solanum tuberosum
ATAGTACCCATGTCATATGAAGTGATTGTAGAGGTGAGTACCCGCAATCTAAAAGTAAGCAAGGCAAGAGGAGAATACCCATTAGCCTTTATAAGCCAGGCATTGAAGTGAATCCACATGTCGTTGAAAGTAAGTATGGCTAATGTGATTATGCTATGAAGTTTATTTGTTGGAGTGTTGATAGATATGTTTTCCATGATGTAATCTTGACTAGAGGCGGATGACGTAACTCTTGTCTAAGGATAAGTGAGGCTACTTAAGGGAGTATTCATCTTTCATTATGATAATTATTATATCTTGATTATGATTATGCCTTATGTCTTATGTTCACTAATGCTTATGATTATATTGTTTATGCCAGCCATCATATATAGTACTTGATTAGTACTAACGCATACTCTTTCCTACATTCTTATCAAA
>NW_006246350.1:0-420 GCF_000226075.1 Solanum tuberosum
TTTGGATCCCTTCCTCTAAAAAATAAAACAAAAAAAAAATGTGTCATTTATTTAATCATTTTTTCAAATATTGTAAGTTATTGTTTTAAATCATTATTTTCCTAAAAAATAGTCAAATATATTTTAGTCAAGTCGCAGGTCAACCGCATGTTAGCGGACACTTCGAATGCTTAAACCCTTCTCGAAGTGTAAATTGAACCCCGAACCCTCTTTGGTATTTTCAAATGATTTTTTTCTGTTTGAATCTTTGAAAATTATAAGTTTTTTTAATTTCTTTAAAAAATTAAGTGGCGACTCTTTCTAAGTATTTTTCTTTTAGTGTTTTATACTTAGAACATTTCAAAAAGTGATTTTTCTAGATAATAGGAAAATTACGGCACGACAACGATTGTTGTTGGTAGGTTGAATCCACCTTTGGTG
>NW_006246351.1:0-420 GCF_000226075.1 Solanum tuberosum
TGGGTTCCTTTAACCCATTAGGTCCCTAGATTTCAGTCAAAATCTAGATTCCTTTAATGTGATAGACCTAGGGTTTCTTGAATGTTAGAAATTGTTGGGTTTTAGCTATTAGAGTGATCCAAATCATATTATCATGTTGTAGTATTGTTTTGCCTAGATTCATGCATAAACTCAAAACTCTAGCTATGTAGTTCGTTTAGTTCATAAATTACACATGCTAGGTCAGTTAATTCAGTTATACATAAACATACCTCAGTTTTCGAATGCATTATTATCAGTATATTATTATTGCATTCTCAGTTTGCATGTCAGTATTTTGAGCTATCCACTGTTACAACATTTCAGTCATAAAGTGTTAATTACGTAATCATGAATTGGGAGAAGATTAATACCAAGTGGACTAGGGTCAGTCACCCTCAA
>NW_006246352.1:0-420 GCF_000226075.1 Solanum tuberosum
CATTTCCTTAAATCACTTCTTTTTTTAAAAAAAAAATTTACTTTCTTTTATTTATTTATTACAGGAATTAGTTATTATAATCTTTGTAACAAATATATCAATATTTATTAATGTAATTCAATTTTATATTTTATAATTAAATTAGATCATCTCTTCTGCTAAAGATCTATACGATTATACCCATATCAATTACTAATAAAGTTAAAAATTGAAAATGATGGCACTCTTCTTAATTCAAATATTTATTTAACTTTATAAAAAAAAATACGTTTTTTCTTATAATTTTTTTTTAAAAAAAATAATTGCTCACAAATTTGTCTTGGAAGTTTATCTATTTTGCATTTTTTCAAATTTTAAATCATTTCATCATTAATGCTATTAAATTTTTTTCCCTTAATCTCATCATTAATGCTATTAATT
>NW_006246353.1:0-420 GCF_000226075.1 Solanum tuberosum
AAAAAAGAGATAGAGAAAGCTAACCGGTCTAAGCTAAATAGAAAGCTGAATAAAGGAAAACAGCGATGCTAAAAGGCAGCGAAAACAAGAATATACTGATTCAACGACATCAAAGCAAGCATACGAGAAGGAAAATAGCAAATCGATTTCAAACAGAGGAGTAAAAGAGCAATGATACTAAATACATAACACAAAACTGAATCAATATAAAGACTCAATCATAGTAATCAACTAAGAACAATGCATCATATCAATACATCATTAACTCGGCACATGACAATGAGCCAGCCGCAGAACAAACATTTTCCGACATCGGAAAATACCACATCAAAATAAATGAAGAGACGAGAATACTATGAAGGGGGAAACATTACCTTTTTTCGGGCAGCGACTGAGACGACGAGTTGAAACGAACTATTT
>NW_006246354.1:0-420 GCF_000226075.1 Solanum tuberosum
TCCACACTCTATATGGTATAAAGTAATATAACATTTGGTTTCTGAAATTAAACTCCGCATAACTTAAGATTATATTAGTGGTTTATTCTGATTTCTGAAAACCAAACATGGTATAAGTAATATATTTTTGATAAGATGTTTTGCTTTGCTTGTTAAGTAGTTGAGGATATACCATTGTGAATGTTTTCCCTGTGCCGGTCTGTCCATAAGCAAATATGCAGGCGTTATAGCCATCCAGCGCGGACTTGATAATTGGTTCTATTTCTGAAAACACCTCACCTGCCATAAGAAACCAACAATCAGGTTTGCATAATGAACCAGAGAAGCTATCTGCATTTTGTGTTAGTTGCAATATTCAGTTTCTTTAATCATCAGTATTGAAGAAACTATGACACCTTGTCTATGTCCTGGATTGGTTCA
>NW_006246355.1:0-419 GCF_000226075.1 Solanum tuberosum
GCCGAAGTTATGCTAAAAGAAAAGCACAAACGAGACAGTATTTCTTGTCGTGAATATTATTGTTACAAGCTCCAAATAAGAGATGATGAAAATATAGTCTTGCATGCAGGAAGATTATTCCAACAATATGTAGTAGATGAATGGATAAAAATTGAAAGCCAACGGTTAGACTTTGCTTCTTTTAATCAAAATTTAATTAGAATTGATGTGTTAGACGGAATTTTGGATGTTTTATGTAAGGGGGAAAGAGAAGCTTCACATATAGGAAAACAACGCATACTTCCACTTAGCTTTACTGGAGGTCCAAGAGATATGCGTAGACGGTATATGGATGCTATTGCATTAGTACAACGTTTTGGAAAACCTGATATATTTTTTACTAGAACATGTAATCCTTCTTGGCCCGAAATAGAAGAAAA
>NW_006246356.1:0-419 GCF_000226075.1 Solanum tuberosum
AAGTTTAATAAACAGGTATGTAATGGTCTATTAATAATAAACATGATCAACTTAGAACGTGCTAAGGTCATTACGGGATTAGAGTTTCCCCAAAACAAAAATAAAAACAAAAAAAGACACCTTTTGTACAAAGTTCCTATTCGTGTAGAGAATCTATGAATTGTTGCATGCTGTATTCATCTTTGACATCCTGTAGATTGTACCAAAAAGCCAAAATCCATAAGCATCTGAAATTGATCTTTTGTAAAAACATCTGCTTTTCCTTCAAAACATCTTGCATTCCTTTCCCTCCACAATATCAAACAAACGCAAGCAGGTGCTGTATTTCAAACCTTTCTCGAAGATTTCCTTAATCCCCCAACACTCTTAACTGAAAAGTTCCTTGACTGAGTAAGGCATGATAAACCTATGTGGAACAA
>NW_006246357.1:0-419 GCF_000226075.1 Solanum tuberosum
TCAAAGGGAGAAGAGCTAGAAGTACCTGAAGGTCCAGTGGCCGGAGTAGGCAACACTGCCTCTGCTAGTAATGTATTAGTATCAATCGTCGGGGATGTGTCCACTGGAGCTGCTCTCCTTCTCTCACCTTCGTCCTTCAAGTACTCGGCGTCAATACGCTGGATGACAGTAGAGGAGGTGGGAGTTATTTCCACATCCATTTTTTTATCTCACAAAATACGGGCCCGTCTGCACAACTCGAAGATCAACACCAGAAAAGGGAGAGATGTCTAGCGCTGCCTAGCCCTCATGGCCATCTCCTACCAAATGATTGCTCCTAAGTTGATGCTAATCCTAGCTATAATGGATCCACGGTAGCCGCCTTTGTGTGGAGGAGGATAGAGTCGTTCTGGGATGGCATGATTGTACTACTAATAAAC
>NW_006246358.1:0-419 GCF_000226075.1 Solanum tuberosum
TATAAATATCATTTTTAAAAAATTGAAGATTTCATGAGCAAATTCTCAATCAAACTTAAATTATTTAACTCTCGAAAAATTAAAAATATCATAATTTAGGGAGTATTGTTTTTAAAACTGATTAAAAAAAGTGAATAGTGTAATTTAGGATAGAAAGAGTATTATATTCCTTGTAGCAGTATAAATACCCTGCATGCCATTACATTTGTTCATTCATCTTTGCAACGATTTGTGTGCTTTAGATTCCTTACAATAACATGGCTTCTAAAACTAAAGCCTCATTGGTTACCCTTTTCCTCTCCTTCAATCTCCTCTTCTTCGCCATAGTAACTGCAACTAATACTGATTGTGCCTTCTGTCCTTATCATCCTCCTGGTAGCGGTGGCAGTGGAGGTGGCGGTTCAGGCAGTGGAGGTGGA
>NW_006246359.1:0-419 GCF_000226075.1 Solanum tuberosum
TATATTCAATACTAACCTAAATATAAATATTACATATAAATAATTCATATAGTCGCGCGAAGCACGGATAATTTCACTAGTAAAATTATAATTCAAATAAAAGAGTAGTTAAGCATTACATTAATAAAATATTAGAAAAAAAATCATTTTTTTGATAAACATTAAGATATGTGAAGTATAAATAATTTTTTTAATTTTGATAAAAATGAAATGGAACTACATGACTATGTTTAAATGTGCTCCTATTTAAATAATAATGAAGATAAAAATTAAAGAGAGGGAAAAGTTTAAACAAAATTTACGTAGGGTTTTTTGTTTCCCTCGCTTTTAACCTAGTAACTCATTTATTCCCTCCATATTTCCACCAACACCATTTTCTGAAGCTTTCCCTCCATCTTCCCACCTTCCCCTCAATCTTC
>NW_006246360.1:0-419 GCF_000226075.1 Solanum tuberosum
ACTGTTGCTGCGATTGCTCGAGTCCATGACCAAACAGAGGACTCTGAAATACAATTGCACGTGGACTAGAAGCAGGGGCGGAGCCACCAAAGGGACGTGTAGCTTTGGCTCAAACCATGTATTTGTGATGAAGAACCATTTCATATGTATAAATAATCCATCCAGATTCATGTGCTACAAATTCTGGCTCCGCCTCATACTAGAATCACCAGCTTTTGGAACCGTGTTTCCTATGGTTTCTTTGTTTAGCAAGAATGTATGTCTTCCTGAATTGTTGTTTTCAATATTGCAATAACTATGCTTCAGAATGATCATCATTATCACAAATGCTTCGTTTTATGTCCCATCCTTTTATGTGAATCTTGACTTGCGATAACAAAAATATCATTGCTAAAGAAGGGGAAAATGAAGCAAGGCGA
>NW_006246361.1:0-419 GCF_000226075.1 Solanum tuberosum
CAGTCCGTCGTCTAATCATGAACTTAATATCTCATGTGATGATGTAGAGGAGAAGAGCTAACATATAATCCATTCGAGTATGAAATGTGAGATAGTATTATTATATACGTTCGATCTAATTGAATGAATGTTAAGTGTACTGATCACCTCCTAATTATGATGACATGTAAACGATACTTTATCGGAGTATGAAATACGTTGATTAATTATATACTCCTTGAGTAGTATAACAAATCAAGTCTTATATACTAGTGGTTAGATATGAAATACATTATCAATTAAAGAAATATCGATGATAAATTCAAGGAGATTTATATATTAAATTTGATATTGATAAACTTTTGTTGATCAATAAAATTAAATTTATATAGTTAGGAGTTATCTAATTTAAATTTATAAAATTAACTTGATCGATAAAT
>NW_006246362.1:0-419 GCF_000226075.1 Solanum tuberosum
GTTGCCTCATCAGCCGAGGCTGCTTGGTCATTCTCACTAGATGCTGTGGATGATTTAGCATTGGACCCTGCAGCATGGTATCCTGAAGGATGGGCAGACTCGAAGCCTGAAGCATGGTCGGACTCAGGTCCGGACATAGACCCCTCTGAACTGGAAGCAGCCCCAGTTGGTGACCCGATCAGTGTGTGCTCCTCATCAGACTGGGAGACAGTGACTACGTCAGGAAGCACCTTCCGGGGGGTGCCTCTGGGTGCAGCGTGAGAAGTCCTAGGGTTGAGAGGCACATAAGTTAGATCAGTGTCGGCATCTGTGTCCTCATCAATTAACCGGAAACTAAGGGCAACAGATTTTAACTTGCCCTTTTTTTAGTAGGTGACATCTTGTTGGGTGCCATTGTACCTGCGGGAGTGATATTAGAG
>NW_006246363.1:0-419 GCF_000226075.1 Solanum tuberosum
ACGTCTACTGTAGAGTTGGGAGATCTTGATTATGATACCGTGATTGCTGCTTATGAAAAGATAAGTGCAGATTTTTTCCACACTGTCCCGGAAGAGCATGCATTGATTATTCTGTCACATGCTATACATGATATGTCATCTGGGGATCTTATTTTGAGACAGAGTGCATATAGATTGTTGCTTTCGTTTGTTGAGTTTTCTAGTCAAATACTCGATAGAGAGTTGAAATCTGATCAAGAATCTTCTGGAGCCTGGGTTAGGCATATTCTAAGCAACTTCTTTTTGAAGCACATGGGTACTGCAATGAACAAAGAAGATACAATCCAGAAGGTATGGAATACAAGAGCTGAAAAAGCTTTAGTTATCTGGTTACTTTTCTCTATTTTCCTTTCTTGCCTTTGATTTCCTTTTGTGTTTTC
>NW_006246364.1:0-419 GCF_000226075.1 Solanum tuberosum
AAAGCAGCACTATAAGTACAAATTATTATTTATTATATTAATATTTATTTTTTCAAATATTCAAGTATTTGATTGTTACATTATTTACCTTACCTGTTCGACTGAAGAAAAAATTACTCTAAATTTTGGAAGTATGATATTTTTTTTCACTAAAGGCAAGTAAGAAAAGTTACTAATATATTTATGGAAAGTATCACGTGCAACTAAAATTGTGGGCTTAAAATATATTTTAAAAATAAGTATATGGAGTAATTGATTATCTTAGTCGTAGTTGAAACGTAACTTTATTTTATTAAAATAAATCTCAATTAGTGATTTAAATTTATAACATGCCTCCGTCCAAATAAAAACATGAAAAAAATGAACGATAATGATGTTGAGCCAAATCCCTATAAAATACCTCACCAAATATAGCAACA
>NW_006246365.1:0-419 GCF_000226075.1 Solanum tuberosum
TTGTTAAGATTTCCCAAGAAAATTGATGAAGAAACCAGCTTCAATCCAAGCCCTAGCTCCAAGTTATTGACCTTCTTAAAATGGAGGATTGTAGAGAGAAAAATATTTGAAAGGAGGTGAGTTCTTTTTAATCTAATTAGAGTGACTTAAAATGGAAGAATTTGGTCTAGAAGGGTTTTATAATTGCTAGGAAAGGTATATAATATAAGGGGCTCAACTTAAGAAAAGAAATAAGGACCCATTTAAAAGTTTCCACTAAACCCGTCTAAGCTCGTCCTTGCTGACAGTGCTTCACTATTTTGGGCATAACTTTTAACTCCGAGATCGGGAAAGGGAAAACTCAGTGGCGTTGGAAAGAGGACTCAGATACCTTTTATTGGATCGGTAATGGTCGACCTAATTCATTTTGAGCTAAAAGA
>NW_006246366.1:0-419 GCF_000226075.1 Solanum tuberosum
TCATATTATTTGATGGTTCAACTAAAAAACTAGAACATATTGCTGCTGTTGGGGGATACAATTCTGCAGAAACCTATGCAGAAAGCATCGTTAATCCCCTAACGATATCCGGTAAGAATTCTGCTTAGTTTTGTTGGTATGCTCTTTTTGCACTTTTTTTTCTATCAAATAGAGGACGAGACATTGAATATGTTTTTCTTGTAAGCATTTCTCCTTATTATTATACTAGTTTACAGATACGTGTGTTGCACGTAGTCCTCTATCGTCAATTATTATAGTACTGCTTGTATTCTAAAGCAATAAATCATTAACAATATACATGTTTCCAAATCATTTTTTTAAAATTATTGATGGATAAAAAATGTACAAAGATAATTTTTCATCAGAGATAGATCTCGATTTAGAAATAAGTTGATGTG
>NW_006246367.1:0-418 GCF_000226075.1 Solanum tuberosum
ATTCAGACCCCTGACATTCCAACTGAGAATTTTTATTCTCATCTGGATTGTGCTTTGTGACTCCTACCCCTCACCTTGATTGGTTCAACATCTTGAATTAAACCCGAAGATAACCTTTTTAATTCAGTTGCCCCTTTTTTCTTCTTCATCTTCGAGTCACCTTCTGATGATGAAACCCTCTGTTTAGCCTGATCTTGTCTTCGTTGATCCATTCTGAGAATCATGCCCAGTAATTCATGCTCAAATCCGATAGCATTGACGCCGAAAGCTTTGCAAGCCTTAACCATGACTAACTTTGTCCATTTAGAAGTAGAGATGACTGAAGGAGTATGTATAACCTGCTGACCAGGGATACCTTCACCATGCCAAGGAAGAAGAAGATGATCATTATTACGGGAGATGGATGACTGATCTGAGT
>NW_006246368.1:0-418 GCF_000226075.1 Solanum tuberosum
TTTTTTTACACATGTGATTTTGGATTCGCAAACCTTCTCGATAGATATGGCCTTGCTTCCTCGGTACGAGTTCTCTGTATATTCATGAATTTTTGATATTTTTTTCGGTAAAGACAATTTAAGTCGTATTTTTTCCATGATCTATTTTCGCTATTACATTTGAATTAGTTGTGAACTTCTACTATGTGATTGGTAGAAATTTATATTAAAGGAAGTTCACAACCTTAAAATCCTAGATACACCACTGACCATAGTGCAATCCAAATTCAAGTTAAGGGTTGATTCCTCCAAAATCCTAGAAAGAATCTAACTAGTAACTAGTCCCTCATGTAGATGGAAATGGTGTTGTGTGTGGAAATTCACTGTCATTTCGGTAATATTCTGATACATTTCTCCTGATTTTGCCTTCACTTTGTTC
>NW_006246369.1:0-418 GCF_000226075.1 Solanum tuberosum
AGTCTCTTAATAAATGTTCATCTTCCAATACCATAAAATTAAAACACATCCCTTGGCCACAACCTTACTCACTCATCTCGAAGAAAATTCCATGTCTGATCACACTTCCTTTCCACAAGTCTATCACCTCCGCATCAAAACCAGATCTAACACTAAAATCACGCAATGACACCTAAACTCGCACCCACGCAGGACCAACCATGAGTCATTACAATGAGAGAGAAAACAAAGTGAAGTGATAACAATTAGATCGGACCAAGGACGCACGATAGAGAATCGAGTGATAAAAGATCTTTCCTAAAAGTCACCATAGCCTCTCGAAGATAAGTACAGACGTCTCCGTACCGATCCTCGAGACGCTTCTTAGACATGGCTTGTACAGGTGAGACCTATGAACCTGGGGCTCTGATACCATTTT
>NW_006246370.1:0-418 GCF_000226075.1 Solanum tuberosum
TTTTTTTTTAAAAAAAAATAAATAAAAATGATTAAATTCACATATGACAGAGCATACACCTCTATAAGCGAACGAGGGGCATCTATTAGTCAAGATTTCAGATTTTATCCTATTCATCCTAAGCTCCTAATACACGAGTTAAATCCAGGAAGAAATGTACGATGTTAGTACCTACTGCCTAACATATTCATTTGGATCAAACTTACCTAAATGCTTGAATCCACAAGGTAAGCAACAATAAATAATCAGATCGGAAAACATGAGTTAAAAGTTTAAGATAAAAACAGTGGCACAAAGAATGATGCTAAAATAGGAGCTTATTTCCAAAATAAGTACTAGTTAACTTTAGATGATACCAAAATAAGCCGACTAACAGAACATTGACAGGAAAGAGAACATGCCATGTAAAAAAAAAAAA
>NW_006246371.1:0-418 GCF_000226075.1 Solanum tuberosum
CTCAGACTAGAAAGTGTTTATCCTAGGAGAAAATAAATAATAACAATCTCAGACTAGGAAGTGTTTATCGTAGAAGAAAATAAAAAATAACGGTCTCAGACTAGGAAGCGTTTATCCTAGGAGAAAATAACTAAATCTCGTTATGTAGGAGGGTCTTGCTAATCCCATTGTCTAGGAGGGTCCTGCTGAGCTAATTCTTATTGTCCAGGAGGGTCCTGCTACGCTAATTTCCATTGTTTAGGAGGGTCCTGCTATGCTACTTTTCATTGTTTAGGAGGGTCCTGCTACACTACTTTTCATTGTGTAGGAGGGTCCTCTACGCTAATTCCCATTGTTTAGGAGGGTCCTGGTACGCTTCTTCCCATTGTTTAGGAGGGTCCAGCTTGATACGCTCAAATTACACCTCCTTACAGAAGTA
>NW_006246372.1:0-418 GCF_000226075.1 Solanum tuberosum
ACGAATGTTCCCAAAGGGGAGATATTGTAACACCCCAGATTTGAAAAGAAGGGAATTGGAGGTTTTCTAGAAATTGGTGTCTGCAGTGACGCAACCACCGACGAACCGTATGTTGACTTATGGGTTGTAGGTTTGAACCGTAGGTGGCAAGTTAAAAAATATTAAAATGTCAAGTCGTGGTACCCTTTTTACGGTTTACCGGGACGGTCCATCATTCAATGTATGAGTCGTAGGTAGGTCTCATAGGTGAGTCCATCACTTAGTGAAAATATGAGGGTCAAAGTTGGGACCTACGGTTGGTATGTACGATCTGTAAGTGGAACAACGGACCGTTCATAGCAATCATCGATGGGGGTCCAAAATTAAGGTCCCAGAACCCCACGATGATTAGACCGAACGATCCATGGTTGGACCTACG
>NW_006246373.1:0-418 GCF_000226075.1 Solanum tuberosum
TTTTACTTGTTCTAGCCATCTTATTCCTAAAGTGATATTTTTATTTCCTTGATATATTTTAAGTTTTATTACTATTGGTACTCCTCCAATGATTATTTCCTTTTCTGTTGTTTCTTCGGTATATATTAATGCTTTTTGGTAGTTCAGGGCATAATTGTTCAGTAGTTATTATTTCATCTTCCGTCACTAATTCTCTTGTAATATAGTTTTCTTCTTGTTCTGTATTTATTAATATTAAAATATTTTCGTTGTTCCATTACTCCCGTTATGTAGTAATGATGTGATTTTATTTCTTCTTCCATTGATTTTTGTGGAGTTTTATCTATTCTTTTTGAGGTACTCATTTTAATTTGATGATATCTGTGGTATTTCACAGTTTAATATTATTCTTTTTGATGTGCTTAATCTTTCTTTTACT
>NW_006246374.1:0-418 GCF_000226075.1 Solanum tuberosum
ACAGAAGTATTTGTATTCTTATATACACAGTTTAATTATATTTTTACATACATTTCAGATTTATATTGTATCTTTGATGACGTGTTTTAAAAATCTTTTCTTTATATTGCACTTGTTTTATACTACTTTATATTGAAATGAGTTCAGTTAAGTTGAGCCACGTAAGTTCTTCAGTTCCTTTCAAGCTTTTGTCTTGTTTTAGAATTTCCCTCGCATCTTATGTCTTGTTTTAGAATTCCCCTCGCATACTCCTACATTCAATGTACTGATGCGATTTGGCTTGCATCTTTTAATGATGCAGATACAGGTAACCAGGATCAACATCCAGTGCATCGTTGATTCTAGTTGAGCTCCAGACTTGTTGGTGAGCCTCCTTGCTTTCGGAGGGTCCCTTTTATTGCTTTTAGTAGTTTTAGTT
>NW_006246375.1:0-418 GCF_000226075.1 Solanum tuberosum
CTCCCCAATCAACATCTGAATATCCATACAACCTACAGGGTGATTGTGAAATAATTTTGAGTCCAATGTGAAGTAATGTACCTGGCAAGGTGGAGGAGGTAAGACGAATGCTAAAAAAGTAATATATACAAAGGAGGTAAGACGACTTCTTAAAGAGTGATGGTTGGAGAGGAGACAACATTAGAGAAATCGGAATAGTAGCAGATATATGAGATAATCAAGTACCAGTAGAAATAGACTATGGAGGTTAAATGACAACAAGAGGGTCAGAAGAAGTCGGCAGACAGGTGGTGGACACAACTGTTGCACTAAAAATCTCCAGATATGGAAATGTTAGTTCATTAAAAAGCACATGTTGACTAATATAAACACAACCATCTTTAGATGCATAATCCGAAAGTCATTTCTCAACACAAAA
>NW_006246376.1:0-418 GCF_000226075.1 Solanum tuberosum
AAGTGATCGACACTCCAGGGATCTTGGATAGGCCATTTGAGGATCGTAATATCATAGAAATGTGCAGTATTACAGCTCTTGCACATCTGAGGGCCGCTGTGTTATTTTTCCTTGATATTTCTGGGTCTTGTGGCTATAGCATTGCGCAACAGGCTGCTCTTTTTCACAGCATCAAATCACTTTTTTTGAACAAACCGTTGATGATCGTATGCAACAAAACGGACTTGCAGCCATTAGATGGGATTTCCGAGGAAGATAAGAAGTTAGTCACAGAGATGAAAGATGAAGCTATGAAGACAGTGATTGGTCAAGGTGGCGAGGCAACAGATGAAGCAGGTGTGCTGTTAACTATGAGCACTTTGACTGAAGATGGTGTAATTTCAGTGAAGAATGCAGCTTGTGAGAGGTTACTGAATCA
>NW_006246377.1:0-418 GCF_000226075.1 Solanum tuberosum
ATCTAACTCTAATATTTATATACAAATAACACCAATATTTATCTACAAATAAAATAAAGTAACCAACAGTAGTCATACTCTAGATAAAAACAATAAAATTCAAGTCAATATTCATAAGCAGTAGATATAAGAAAAAACGTAAAATTAAAAGGAGGTCACAGGGTTGTTACTTTTCTGAGCAGATCTGGAGATGGCGATGTTGTTGTTGGCACAAAAGCTCCGAGCTCACCGGAACTCGAACTCGTGCTTGTGGGATTTGAGTTGTTGGCGGAGTCCTCGTCGGAGTTTCGTGAGGCTGCTGCCTGCTATTGCTTGCGGTGCAGAGACGGGAGGAGTGGAGGAGCTGCTGGTCGGCGCTGCCTTCGCTGGAGCTGCTGGCTGTTCTCGGAGATGGTTGTTGGTTGTTTTCAGACGGTGG
>NW_006246378.1:0-418 GCF_000226075.1 Solanum tuberosum
TTCTTATTCATATGTAGATTTGGCACATCTCCAAAAAAAAAAATTCTTCTTTCAATGCCTTTCCAATACTTAGACCAATTGGCTAGAACATGTCTTGCACACATTCTTTGTTTTGCATTTGGCAGAAGATCTTGAATAGCTTTGTCAAGACCCTTTAAACAACAACATTTAGAATAACATGAGATCTAACTTAATGAATAAATGAAAAAGAAAATAAATGAATAAATGAAAAAGAAACAAAAATACCTTCTGCATATCAGTGATGGTTGTCAATTTTGTTCCATCTCCTAGCTCAAGATCATGTCTTTCAAGATTGATAAACCATTTCCAAGTGAATGTGTTTTCAACCGCAACAATTGCCCATGCTAGTGGTAGCATTTGATTGTTCCCATCCTTACAAACAGCCACAAGTAATTGA
>NW_006246379.1:0-418 GCF_000226075.1 Solanum tuberosum
AATGCATAAAGTCAACCCTCATTGGAGCATCAACACAAAACTAGAGAAATTGCAGGCTCTCATCGATCAAACACATGAGTTTAAATGCAAGCACATCTTCAGAGAACCCAACTTTGTGGCTGATTCCCTTTCAAAACACATCCACAAGATCACTAGCCCCCAACTTTATTTCAATAATCACCAATTACCAAAAGAAGCAAGAGTTTACTACCAACTAGACTTGCTGGAAATGGAAAATTTCAGGCGAAGGAAAATTAAAAGGATTAAGGAACCACCTTGAATATATCACAACCTTTTCAACCTAGCTATAGTTGAAAATTATAGCTCCTTTGAATAGGTTTTTTTGTTGATTTTATAAAGGGAGAGTCTCCCTTGTTTATGCTTCCTAGATTCTATGTATTGAGAGGAGTCCTCTCTT
>NW_006246380.1:0-418 GCF_000226075.1 Solanum tuberosum
AAACTTTGGCCATGGCCGAGGGCCATTGTGCCTTTTTTAACATCACCAGGGAATTTAAAAGCTTAAAACAAATAACGATTGCATAAAGGGTGGGTCTCGGGCCTCTTCCGGACTACCACCGATTTTGAAACAAACAAAATGCATGTCCTTTCTACCCAGATGAGCGGGAAATCAAGAGTGGTGTGGAGGTCCAGTTCTGCAATTGCTTATCAGGTTTTGCATCACGGATGCCTGATGTCCCAGACTCTTCCTCGATGACCGCATCAATCTCCTCAAAAAGGCCACAGATTCCTTCCCCGAGACCACCATCGTTGACATTTTCTTGTACCGAAAATGATTGGTACAGATGAGGAATTGGCCTGGGCAATGCTTGATCAACACCCTTGTTCTTTATCTCTGCTTCGTCAGCATCCGTTGG
>NW_006246381.1:0-418 GCF_000226075.1 Solanum tuberosum
ATACAAACAGTAGTAAGAGCTATATTTATAAGCTCTGTTTTACACTAACTCGTAACTAACTTTCCTAACTACCACTACGACAAGTTGTTATAACTAACTACTTGAAAAGACTAATCAGCCCCTTTTATTCCTTCACACTTGTACCTACTTTAACCAGCTTCTTTATATCACAATACTCCCCTTCAAGCTAGGTGGTGAAAAAATATTGAGAACTCCTAGCTTGGATAGCAGGTGCTCATGTTGCAATCTAGATAACCCCTTTGTTAACACATCAGCTGGTTGTTCCTTAGTTGATAGATACTCTACCTTGATTAGCCCCTGTTGTAGTTTTTCTCTTATCAAAATGGCAATCGATTTCAATATGTTTTGTCCTCTCATGATATACTGGATTTGCAGCAATCTGAATGGCAGCTTTGCT
>NW_006246382.1:0-418 GCF_000226075.1 Solanum tuberosum
CATAATGGGTTGTTAGATGTAGTTCCTCCTTCCTTGTGTTGCATTGTGTATGTTTAGCTTGGAGATGAAATTCCTCCTTTGTTTATGCGTATTTAGATGAATTGCATGTATGATGGGCTGCTAGTCTTGAGTTTCGTAGGGTGTCTAAATTGTCATTCAATGATGAATGTCCCCAAGGGGGAGATGTTGTAACACCCCGTACCTTAGTAGATTAATTAGGGCAAAGTGAGAAGGCAACAAGTCAATGGCAAGGGGAAATAGCCTAGGGAAAGAGGCCAAGGGTGCCCCATATCCCCAAGGAACTTCCCATGACCACGTGAGCCTTCACGGTTCGTGGTGGCCACCACGCCCCATGATACCACCCGTGGTGGTGAGGCAGTAACCTCCTCGAGGCTGCCCAACTTGACCTCCTCCACAC
>NW_006246383.1:0-179 GCF_000226075.1 Solanum tuberosum
TGGCCATCTACAAAAATATACAAATAATTAGATACCCTCCAAACCCAAGACACAACATTTTGTCAAACAACGCGTACATCCTTCAAACACGTAAGTATGAACGTCCGTTCGGGCCGTGGGCCTTTGGACTCAAGGTGGTCTTTCTAATGGGCCCAACACGCCTTGGGTGTTGAGTCATC
>NW_006246383.1:238-417 GCF_000226075.1 Solanum tuberosum
AGGTGGTCTTTCTAATGGGCCCAACACGCCTTGGGTGTTGGGTCATCTTAGTTCAAAATGCGCTAAATTTTGGGATTAAGTTCAGCCCTATCCTAGTTTGACTAAGAGTGAGCTTTATTTATAGTGGATAGGTGACCCAAGCGGACTACTTGGGCTGAGACAATTAACGACTGTTGACT
>NW_006246384.1:0-417 GCF_000226075.1 Solanum tuberosum
AAATTTCCAATTCTAAGCCTCTTCAATTATTTCACATAGCCGGATGTTACACTTTGAATGTGAACATCAGGCTGTTTTGACGAAAAAGCCTGTTCCGAAACTTGTTTCACAGATTTCAGCTTATCATCAATTTGAACAATCAGATTAGACAGGCTATCTAATTTTTTGTCTAGAGAACAAATATGTTCACCAATAACTTTAACATATAGACCCCAAATAATTATTTTGAGAAATAAGATGATTAATTTCATTTATACTTACTGCGGCGACCTCATTATCAATAAATTTATGAAAAGAAGTAAAAGTAATACCAGTATTATTTGGTAAAATAAACGGAGCTTGAGGAGGATAAATGGATTTAATATTATTACCTGATTCATGTTTGTAAGATCGTTCAAGAACGTTGATGAATAAAGG
>NW_006246385.1:0-417 GCF_000226075.1 Solanum tuberosum
ACATGTTCCATCAGTCTTCAAACTTCCTACAACATCAACAACCCTAGTCGACAATACCACAGTGGCTAACTCTAGCCTACAACTCAAATTTGCAAGATAAGAGAGAAAATAAAATACTTACACAAATTTCTTATAAGAAGATTAAGTTTATTTTTTAAGTAGAGAATTCAAATAGATGGAGATTTTTTCTGTAATTCACAAGATATAATTAGATGTAATGAATATGATTGAATATTTTAGTTATTAAAAAAATTGAAAAATGAAAATATTGAAGTAAAACAATCAAAAAAGGAGATAAATAATACTTGTCTAGGTTGGACTTTGCATATCTTTCAAGAAAAAAATATACCCTCTATCCCAATTTATGTGACTTACTTTCCGTTTTAGTCATTTCCAAAAAGAATGACACATTTCTAT
>NW_006246386.1:0-417 GCF_000226075.1 Solanum tuberosum
GACTCACGACAGGCTGTAATCGCGACATATAAGAGAGTTGAGTTTCAACCACCACTTGTCGTGATGTTTGTTGACGTAGACTCATATTTAGGCCATCCGTGCGCTCAGAGTGCACAGGAAGCCAACTTCCTCCTCACACTACACCTTGGGAGGGGCGAAGCGATGAGTGACGCTAAAAAATGTCGAAAATAATGATTTATCAAAATGCAAATTCTTTTTTCATAAATTCCCAAAATATAAAAAAAATCAAGAAAAATATAAAACGTACCTCAATTTTTTTTTTGGGCCTGCACCAATTACTTGAAATATCGAAAATGATCGTTTTCATAAACAATTAAAATTTATTTTTTTGATAAAAGCCCTAAAAATATAGAAATCAATAAAACATATAAAGAAGATGTAAAAACACTTCAATAA
>NW_006246387.1:0-417 GCF_000226075.1 Solanum tuberosum
AAGCTTGAGTCATAGAATTGTAGAAGCATGATGCATGCTTTTTGGAGTCTTGTGTGAAAAAAATGAATTTTCCTAATGATGTCTCTCATGTTTATCTGCATATATGATGAGTTGCTAAAATATTTCATGAGTTGACTAGTTGAGCATGCGTAAGTGTTTTCTTGATGTGGCATGATTGTGTTTTAATGAGATAATTGCATATTGTGTTCTTTAATGTTGATATGTGCATGAGGTGCTATGGAGAAGGAAGTTCCTCCAAATAAATGAGAAATGGAAAAGGTTTGAGGCATGTTGAGTTGTAGGTGTGATTCCTATTTCCATAAATATGAATGAAGTTGTGTTGTAATGACTTGTTATGTAGAGTGGATGTTTCCTCCTTAATGAGTGTTTTTATATTGATATAGTAAGATTGTTGTG
>NW_006246388.1:0-417 GCF_000226075.1 Solanum tuberosum
AGGTGTGAAAGAAACGTTAACATCATTTGGAAAATGATAAGCAGGCCTCGTATCTTTTCGTCCACTTGAAGAGCTCACGTCATAGAAGGATAATTAACAGGAAGAAAGGTCGACAAGCCATTGCTGCCTGATAATCACAGAAAATCAAAATTAGTAAGATAATTGATATACTTGTGTCAATGAAACAAGAACGAGTGGAAGCTGTAAGAAATGCAATTCTTGAGAATGAAAAACATTCAACAGGCTTATAAGTAGGAAAATAGAAAATATATGAAAAGTACAACTAGGATATAAATCATTCTAACAAGTACAAACACCATGAACAATTTAATAAACTTGCCCAGAGACTATAGGTTTCTTGAAGACTACCAACACCAATAAATATTTAATGAAGAGAGATTATATCATAAGACATAA
>NW_006246389.1:0-417 GCF_000226075.1 Solanum tuberosum
GATGTAGGAAGTTGGAACAACAACAATAATGCTGGGAGATGGAACAATAACAACAGAGAAGATATTGATATATGCTGGGAGATGGAACAATGACAATACTTGTCGATAATGTAAGGATTTTGGGCACATGAAGCGAAATTGTAAAAAATTATAGATTCACAACCAACAGATTTGGACTGATACTATTTCTGCCACTTCTAATTCACCCTCAACTGTTACAATCTCTGCCGATGAGTATGCCAAACTTACAAAGTATGACGAATCAATGATGAATCAATGAATGAAATTACTCCAGCCCCTGCCCTTACTGAGTTAGGTAACAAATGTATCATTTCCTTCTCAAGCAACTGGATCATTGATTCGAGTGCTATAGATTACATAACAGATAATCCCAATTTTTTTTCTAAATTCCGATCA
>NW_006246390.1:0-417 GCF_000226075.1 Solanum tuberosum
GTAAGTTTTAAATTTTCCATTTGCTCATCAAC
This sequence comes from Solanum tuberosum, assembly GCF_000226075.1. NCBI lineage: Eukaryota > Viridiplantae > Streptophyta > Magnoliopsida > Solanales > Solanaceae > Solanum > Solanum tuberosum. The sequence goes on from NW_006246390.1 coordinate 33, forward strand.
AATTTGAAAAAGTTTAGGAATATCACTAAAACAAAAAAAGACAACTCCAACTTATGCATTGACTTGTTTCAAGCCTAAAAAACCAATCTTGATTGTTGATATTAACTTGTCTGATTATCTAAAAGAGTTAATGTATGTGGGGTTTGCTGCTTCTACTGAGGGGAGTACTTAATTGCATAGTATTGAGAATTGGAGTTTTTGAACTTATGGATTTGGCCCTGTGAGGCATCGTCATAATGTTTCTGATAATACTGTGAATCTGTGATTGTAAAGCCTCCGATTTTTCAAAATTCTGGCCATAAACATCATAATAAGAGTCTTGGGTTGGGTTTTGGAATTGGTGGTCCAACTTTCTTTTGTGCTGTTCTTGTAGCTTTTGGTTGGA
>NW_006246391.1:0-417 GCF_000226075.1 Solanum tuberosum
ATTGAGCCTTTGATTACTTCTCTGTACATGGTATCAGAGCTTCAGGGAAATCTAAGAACAAATCAATAGTCCACGACTTTCTTTTCTGTCCCATTAGTTTCTCCGATAATATGGCTTCTCAGTCGCTAGCTTCCTCCTCTTTAGATGTCTCACTTCCTTTTTCTACAGCAGATACTACATCTACCCAATCTACATCTGTTGTTTCATCGGGATCATCTCCCTCATCCGTTTCAATTCCTCCTCTGCCTTCTTTTTCTCATTCTCTTCCTCTCCACACTGTTGGGCCAAGTATTCTTCCAGCTTCTTCTATAGGCCAGATTAGCCTACCTTCGTGTATGCCTTACGCTGGAACAACAGAACCAACAATTCCATCTCACTTCCACTCTGTCGCGGCTTTGGCAGTTCCCAATATCACTA
>NW_006246392.1:0-417 GCF_000226075.1 Solanum tuberosum
CGCCACAAGGGCTCGGTCATATCTCCCGTAAGATTTCCCTTTTTGCCTTTACAATAGAAACTGAGACGAAATTTTGAGAGGGACTCAATAATTCTCAAAAAGAAGATCTCTCCAACAAAATCGTAACTGAAGTTACTTCGAAGTTCGAAACTGGGACAGAACCTTTGAGAAAATCTCAAAAATCCCGTGATTTGCTCACCAACAGTTCGAGATAAGCCAAGACGGTTAACTGGGACAGTAAATTTTGAGGATGACCTCAAAAATTTCAATAAGGTTCATCGGTAGTTTGGAACGATTTTGAATACTTCCCAACAAGTAATCAGATAGATCTCGAACCATCAACTCCAAATAGCGTTCATCAAGCTTGACGTGATATGACATTTGGCAGTGACCTTTTCCAAATATTATTTTCTTAAA
>NW_006246393.1:0-417 GCF_000226075.1 Solanum tuberosum
CCCTCTCGATAGTTATCCCGAGTCATTTATGATCAATCATTGAAGTTGGTTTGAGAATTTTGAACTATTAAACAACTATGGTTATTCAATTAGCGAAAAATTTGTTTATAATTAATTTTATTAAGTGGTTAATGGGTCAAGTCCATAACCCTATACCACTTGACCCATGTACTAATTAAATTAAAAGGGGTTTATTAAATTTTGGGTCATAATTAAAGAGGAAAAAGAAAGAGTCAGATCGGAACTCCCAATTTTAGTTGCGGCGTCGATAATGTTACGTGTGTGCTTCAGGTATATTAATTTCTAGCCTAGTTCACTTCATTACTGTTGGAAGTTTCTTCTGCTGCCAAGGTTAGTGGAGAAATATGATGGTAAATTAATGTTAATGTAATGATTAGTTAAATATTGGGCAAGAAA
>NW_006246394.1:0-417 GCF_000226075.1 Solanum tuberosum
TCCTATTGTTTATCCTAAATGTCCTCTGTATATTATGGCTTGTTTATTATGAAATAGTTGAATATACTAATAGTTGCTGCTTACAAAAACTAAAGACAAGAATAATCAAATGGAAACAAAAACACTTGCAAAAGTTAACAATAATGCATACTACTACTAGACCTCACTATTCTGTTTATGCCCCACTGTATTGTTTTTTCTTTATTTTAGTTTAGATTCCTAAAGTTTAAGACATGTTTGTTCACATTTTTTCCCACAATTGTTTATGTTGTAAAACATGTGGCCCCTGTATGTTTTTTTCTTTCTTTTACTTCATTTCTGCATAACAGTCAGACCTTGGTCCCAAATGTCCTTTTTCATTATTTATTATGATCTTTTTGTTTAGAGCTTTTACATCTATTATTTATGTTGTATTAA
>NW_006246395.1:0-416 GCF_000226075.1 Solanum tuberosum
GGAGAAACTATCCTCAAAGTCAAATACCACAAATCGACTGCCATTAAAAAAAATATAAAAAATAAATGAAAGACTCAAATTTGTGAACATTATTGCAAAAAATAAAAATTAAAATTACATGCATTTTTTCTCTTAGGATAAACATTTCCTAGATTGAGACATTTATTTCTCATTTTCTCCTAGGATAAACATTTTCTTGTCCTAGACCGTAATTAGTATTATTATTTTATTTATTTATTTATTTTCTGTATCCTAGGATAAACATTTTCTAGTGTGATACAATTATTTTCATGTTTTTTTTTAATATTTTTTTTATTTTTATTTTTTGTTTTTTTTTACTAGGATAAACATTTCCTAATATAAGACATTTAAAAACTAAAAAAAAAAAAAAGGGGGGGAAAAAATTTTGGGGAATT
>NW_006246396.1:0-416 GCF_000226075.1 Solanum tuberosum
TAATTGCATATTGTGTTCTTTGATGTTGTTATGAGCACGAGGTGCTATGGCGACGGAAGTTACTCCAAATAAATGAGAAATGAAAAAAAAATGGTTTGAGGCATGTTGAGTTGTAGGTGTGATTCCTACTTCCATAAATTTGAATGAAGTTGTGTTGTAATGGCTTGTTATATGGAGTTGATGTTTCCTCCTTGATGAGTGCTTTCATGTTGATATTGTATGATTGTTGTGGGCTGCTAGTCTTGAGTCATTACACTTAATGTTTTACAGTGTCATTCGAGAACGAATGTTCCCAAGTGGGGAATATTGTAACACCCCTCAAAATGAAATAGGATAAAGTAGAGCCTCACATGGGTCCTATGCATTAATAACTTGTTAAAATAATGAAGAAGAGCCTTTTTAGTCAGTTTTAAAGA
>NW_006246397.1:0-416 GCF_000226075.1 Solanum tuberosum
ATGCAATTGCTAAGGAAAGAACGGATTTTCATTTGCATGAAAAGATTATAGAGAGACAAGCTGCTAGACCAAAAGCAGGTACTCATCTTAAATATTTTTTAGACACATTAGTATTACAACAATTTAATTAGTTTATATTTCATTATTTGGCAATTATCAAATTCATGAGTATTTTTGTATATACTTGGTGTAAGCCAAGCGATATGGGGTCAGATAAATCCATAGCTTATTCATAGGATATGCCCCTAATTAGTCTAATACAAAAAAATCATCTCTGCTTTTTGCTGACTCCTACGGAGCTTGAGTGTAACAATATTCTCGTGTGGACATTGCTTGGAACAGGTTTTGTTTTAACTGAATCACAAGTTTATGGAAGGGAGAAAGAGGAAGATGAGATAGTGAAAATCCTGATAAAC
>NW_006246398.1:0-416 GCF_000226075.1 Solanum tuberosum
TGCAAGCCTCTTTTTCATACTCGACTTACCTGTCACTCCTCCAGAGCTAAAGGATATCTTGCGTAATAGATTTTCTTTCCAACCGATCGAGTAAAACTACAAGCAGCCTGATTCCTTAAGTTAGGGGATATGTAGGCGGGATCAATGTTGAAAACTCGGCTGTATTCCAACTTCCACTCTCAAATCTTATTCTCGATCATTCTGGTATCTTCCTAATTCGGTATTGGAATGGCTTTTAAATTCTTTCAAATCGTGCGTCAAATCAAGCGTATCGAACTACAAGTGGCCTGACTTCTCATATAGCCTGGGATATGTAGGAAACCCATTTTCGGGGTTCGGCCATAATCCTAAAGTCCGTACCAATTCCCTTTTCCGAGATAGAGATGTGGTCGATCAAAATTGGATTAGTCAATTTC
>NW_006246399.1:0-416 GCF_000226075.1 Solanum tuberosum
GGATTGCCCGTGCTCAGCACGGGCCCAACATGATAAATCTATTTTCCATACATAATTTATTTAAGTTATGTTTTTGTATTAGTAAAGATCAGGATGATCAAGTTAGGAATAAAGTATATCATTCAATCTGCAAATTATATGCAACACCAAATCATAGATAAAATAGAAGACATTAAATGTTGACACAACTCAAACAACTTGCACCCAAAAAAAAAATTTCTAAATTATTGAACACTAACCTTAGTTTAAGCAAATTAAAAATGATGATACAGAGAAATGGAGTGCATGATCTGCCAAACCCTATTTGCCATTAGCCTTACTCTTAATATTAATGATTTGAGCCGTCTCTTTCCAGATTAAAACAATGTAGCTTTACTACTCTTGACCTGAGATTTGCAATTCAATAAATCAAAAGC
>NW_006246400.1:0-416 GCF_000226075.1 Solanum tuberosum
CCCACCTATCTTAAATTTTCATTTGAAATCAATAAAACCAATTATTAAAATTGATTTTTAAAAATAAAAAATTGTGAATATTAAATGATAACTAATAACTATTTATTAATTAATCTAAATATGTATTACTATTTGGATGAATGGGAAATGTTTCCATTATGTACAGTTTTCCGTTCTTTTTCTTTTCTTTTAATTTTATTTAATTTTAAGAATTAAAAATGTTGTTTTTTTCTGGTATTGACATGTGTCATTCTAATTATTGACATGTGTCTATATTTATATTTATTTAATTATTGATTATTAATTATTTAAAATTCTAAAAATTTATGGTGTTGACATGTGTCATTTTTTCTTCTCCTTAGATATATAGATAGATTATTAGTAGAGCTGTCAATATGGGCTAGGCCTGTTGGGCC
>NW_006246401.1:0-416 GCF_000226075.1 Solanum tuberosum
GGTGTTTCCACACAATTAAGCCCATATTCTTTATTTTTCATTTAGAGTCAAGACAAAGAGATTATGTTTTGTTTTCAAGGTCACCATCTTAGTATTGCAAAACAAAGTTTTACCACCCATGACGTCTAGCCAACTATTGAGACAAGGTTTGAAAGTACCCAAAAGGTCGGTTTCATGCTTTTCTACTCCTAGTGACTAATATTCCCTTAAGACGGTTGTCATCCATCCATCAGCGGGAACAGTCACTCCTATGACGACTCTAAGACTCAACAAAAATAAGCATACTATTCCTAGTCGGTTCAATGGGCTATCCTCAGAGAAAGAACACAAAACAAAAGCGGAGGAACCCTCCTAAAGAATAAAAAGATTCGACAAAGCAGTAAACTATATACAATGAAGTTCAACTTCCACCCCAC
>NW_006246402.1:0-416 GCF_000226075.1 Solanum tuberosum
TTTTGAGAATTTGGGGATCATGGGTTCTTCAAGGATTTCTTTGAAAATTGTCTGAAAAACCTTAATTCCACATGAATTCATCAATATAATAATTTAGAAAATCGTTTGACAAGGAACCTATGTTTAGATTTGAAAATTGGGAATTTTGGTCCTTTGAATCACTTTTGAAAATCTTTGATAGAACTCCTTGAATGAGAGGTTATTCAAGAATCAAAAGTCACCATACCTTAGTTATTGAAGACCCATGAAATTGAAGAAGAAATCAGTTGAAAACCCATCTTCTAACTTGAGCTTCATCAAGGTCTTCAATGGAGTTTTTTAGAGAATCTATTTTGAGAGGGAAGGGTCAATTTGAAGAATGGAGTCTAATTTTAGGTTTAGGGGTTTTAATCAACTTAAAATACCCTAAAATAGGT
>NW_006246403.1:0-416 GCF_000226075.1 Solanum tuberosum
TTGAAGTCCATCAAGCTGAAGATGGAATATTTCTGTCACAAAGGAAATATGCTAGGGACCTGCTCATTAAATTTGGTCTACTTAATTGCAAGCCTGCAACTACACCTATGAATGTTGGTGAAAAATTGCAGCTTAATGATAGAGCAGAGATGGATGATGCTAGAAGTTTCAGAAGCCTGGTTGGAGGTTTGATTTACCTAACTCACTCTCGTCCCGATATTGCATTCTCTGTTGGTGTCGTTTCCAGGTTCATGCAACAACCTTCAAAGGTTCATTTTGGAGCTGCAAAAAGGGTTCTACGTTATATCGCTGGAACTATGGACTATGGGATTTGGTACTCACAAGTTTCCAATTTCAAATTATGTGGGTTCACTGATAGTGACTATGCTGGTTCGTTGGATGATAGACGAAGCATT
>NW_006246404.1:0-416 GCF_000226075.1 Solanum tuberosum
ACTAAGAGTCTGCACCACAAAACTTATGTCAGGCCTGGTTATTGTCAAATATAATAACCTACCAATTAACCTTTGATATCCAGTTACATTTTCTAACAACTCATCAGTGTTATTCCCAGTGCAATTGTCATAGTTTACTGAAGTGAATTTCTGATTTATATCCATAGGAGTACTCACTGATTTTGTACCTCCTAGCCCCAACTCAGATATCATCTCCAATACATATTTTCTTTGATTCAAGAGTATCCCTTTACTGGATCTCAACACCTCTATTCCCAGAAAAAATCGTAGCTCTCCTAAGTCTTTGACCTTGAACCTTTTGTGCAGAGCTTCTTTTGTTTCTTGTATGAGAGCTTCATTGCTTCCTGTGATCAGTAAATCATCCACATACACCAATACTATCACAATTTCATCTT
>NW_006246405.1:0-416 GCF_000226075.1 Solanum tuberosum
AAGAGACGGATTAGGAAAGATACTTATAGACCAAACTATAAGGCACGACGTCAAGATTAATGAAATAGGTGAAACTTCTACCATCATATAGCCTCTCGCTCATAGATGTGTCGCGACTCACACCGATGAACAAGACTTTACTAGACGTGGCATATGTGACTTTGAATCCTAAGGGACAATTTCCAAAACCTTATGCTCTGATACCAAGCTTGTAACGACCCGAGAGCACCCCCTAGCCGTTACATGCGTATTCGACCTCTCGGAGGTCTCATACAAGCCTTAGCATTCATTCATCGCATTCGGTAATAAAACCGTAAGGAATTTAAACACTTTTTAAAACAAGTTCATAATACTCATAAAATCTTTCAAATGAAACGAATCAGAATTTCTAAGTCTCATGTACCATCTTAGACACG
>NW_006246406.1:0-415 GCF_000226075.1 Solanum tuberosum
GTAGACTTGGGTGGCTTTGATTCAGATGTAGATGTGTTGCAAGGCATAGATTTTGATGGCATTGATTTGGATGTAGATGAGCTCTTAGGCATAGACTTAAGTGTCTTTGCAAAGGTAAGGAAGGGCAAAGATCTTCAAGGGATCCCCTAGAAAGGGTTACCATAACCAAGGAGACAACTAGGCAAAGAAGACTACAATGTTATCAGAACTATGAAAATATTCCTCAATCTAGTGAGACATCAGAAAAAGGAGGGCAAAACCACAAAGAAAGATAATTTATACTATGATTTCAGAAGGAATGCAAGATTCGTTAAATCAATTTCCTCTCATCCCCGACTGGGGAATTTGGTTTGGACACCTTCTAAGCATGACGTGTACCTGATGTCTAAGTTTTTTTCCAGTCATCTATTACATT
>NW_006246407.1:0-415 GCF_000226075.1 Solanum tuberosum
TTTTTTTTAAAAATGTTTTTATTTATAGAGAATAAAATCATCTCTAATTCGAATAAATAACATATTAGGTATAGTTGCACTTGCCCCGTACTAATTTTTTTTTCCTAACTATAGTGTGGGTATTTGATTCCTATATTCTAGGCACAATTTATTCAGCATTCCCTAATATTATAGGCCGTGAATATTAAAATTTTAAACATTGTGTATTGTTTTCCAGATAAAATTAAAATATATTTACCAGCTCACAAAAGATAATAAATCAAGTTTATGCTGGCCAATTCATGTGTTCTTTTTTTCCATCGTCGTCGTTTACTGATTTTAGTTCTTCAAATTTATATTTTGATCTTTTAAATATGAGCAACTTTCACATATAGTAAACAAAAAAAATCATATTTGTATGTTATAACAAAGTTTG
>NW_006246408.1:0-415 GCF_000226075.1 Solanum tuberosum
AAAAAAAAAAGAACGAAAAGAGAATTATATGCAGAAACTTTTCCAACTAACAATTGATTCTTTCTATCCCTCCTTAGCTTTGGCATCATTAATTTCTTATATCACAAATTACATACATAATTTGTTAGTCTCCTTCCATATAATAATATAAAATCATAAGACAATAGGCATAGTATGATGCCATTCAACAGACATTATAGCATTATTATTCTTACCTGCATGCGCTCGGCGACCCCCGCTCCTAATCTGCCTGTACATGTAAGACTTCTAACCTAATTATTTTCCCTAAATTAATAATAAATCAAAATTTGCTAAACTTTATTAATTTTATTCCTATCTATGGGCTTGGCCCCTTTTATAATCAACTAAAAATTAATTATTTAATACATACCCACTAACTAAATAAATTACTTAA
>NW_006246409.1:0-415 GCF_000226075.1 Solanum tuberosum
GGGTCAAAATTAGGTGTCAACAACTGTCCCTCGTTTTGCTTGGATGATGCAAGAAATTCAAGGAAAATGAAATTGACTAATCCTAATTTTGACTGACCATATCTTCATCCTTTAGGAGAGGGATTTGGTACGGACTTTAGGAATTATGGCCGAACCCCGGAAATGAGTTTCCTACATATCTCAGGCTATATGAGAATTCAGGCCACTTGTAGTTCAATAAGCTTGATTTAACGCACTATTTTTGAAAGAATTCAAGAGTCATTCCTATACCGAATTATGAAGGCACCAGAATGCTCGGGAATAAGATTTAAGAGCCAATGTTGGAATACAGCCGAGTTTCAACATCGATTCTGCCTACATATCCCTCAACTCAGGGAATCAGACTGCTTGTAGTTCGACTCTATCGGTTGAAAAG
>NW_006246410.1:0-415 GCF_000226075.1 Solanum tuberosum
CTCTTTTACCTCTATATCCACTGGATCAATATAACTTTTATCTGGATGTTTAATCATTGAGGCGATAGTGGCAAGAGCATCAGCCAACTCATTCTGCGTCCTGGGAGTGTGTCTGAACTCAATCTTGCGGAATCTTTTACACAACTTATGTATATACTGCACATACGGTGTGATCTTTGGGTTCTTTACGGCCCATTCTCCTTGAACCTGATGAATCAGCAAATCTGAATCTCCAATAACCAGCAACTCGTGAACATTCATATCAATTGCCATCTTCAGACCGAGGATGCAAGCTTCATACTCAGCCATGTTGTTTGTGCAATTAAATCGGAGTTTGGCTGCCATAGGATAGTGTTGACCGGACTCTGATACCAAGACTGCTCCGATACCTTTCCCTTGGTGATTTGCTGCTCCA
>NW_006246411.1:0-415 GCF_000226075.1 Solanum tuberosum
AGTTTCAATGACTGTAGGGGTGAGATTGCCTTCATCGCTGCAGGATAGAGATGAACAGTTACAGTAATTTTGGGAAGAGTAGTGTAAATCTGATGCGCTTGCCAAGATTAATTGATTATTCTGAGGAGAAATTCGTGGTGCCCTAGGGATTCGGATCTTTTCACTCTCATCATCTACATCGAGCTGTTCTGACATGTACCCTCCCAGTGCTTCTCTAATTTCAGTCTCCTGGTTGAGACTTGAAATTTCTGTGGCATTTGCTAAAGGGTTGAAAGTGTTAGACACGATGAAGCTGCTAGATGCAGTGCCAACATATTTATTTTGGGCCGGCCCTTTTGCTTTCCAGTATGTTTTAGTATGTTTTCTTCTTTTTGGCCCATGTTTATGATAATCCAGCGGCCCATTAACATTGTTG
>NW_006246412.1:0-415 GCF_000226075.1 Solanum tuberosum
AGCAAGCTAGGATATATCGGAAAATTGAACCAGCTTCAAGGGTATGTATCTATCCATGTGATCGACAGTTTGAATGCTGCAGAAGACGTAGTTGAAGCACAAAATGCAGCATTAAGAATGAAGCCATACATCAAGGAACTACGTTTGAATTTCTACTGGGCAAGTGAGGTAAGTATGGATGTGATGGAAGCTCTAATACCACCTCCAAACCTTAGATTCTTGACCATCAACGGATACAGAGGCACTCAATTCCCAACATGGATTACACTGTCCCTTAATAATCTTAGAGTTCTTACACTAAGTGAGTGCTTTAATTGCACCTTTTTGCCACCTTTAGGTAAGTTGCCATTTCTTGAAATTCTTTGGATAAGGCTTATGGATGAATTGAAACATGTAGGAAATGAATTCTTGGGCT
>NW_006246413.1:0-415 GCF_000226075.1 Solanum tuberosum
CAGCTGGACAACCACGTGCAAATACAGAGACACGTGAGGAGGGTTCCAAGTTTAAATTAATGGGCCAAGACCGACTTGTAGGTCATGACCCAACATTTAACTTGGGCCTCAATTGTAAAGGTGGGCCGTTCATAATCCCTCAGACAAAGGAGAAAGCATGTGAGGGTCACGTGACTTTTAATGAAAGGGCAAAGGAGGGCCTGACTAATCTTAAGACCCTGGCTACGCAATTCCTCGAAGCTTTTAGTTCCTGGGAATCGTCGTCAGTGGTAAACTTGGTTGAACAGACACCAATTTCCAAACAGAGAGAGGCATACGACATTCAACAGGGGGTAATGGCCCAAAACAGATTAGATAAAAATCTGGGAAAGCAATTACAAGAGGTCGGGGAAGGCTCAAAGCCGCCGGAAAATTT
>NW_006246414.1:0-415 GCF_000226075.1 Solanum tuberosum
CATGTATCTATGCCCTCCAACGTGACCTCAGTTGGCACATATGCCCTCTAACTTTGGTTGTGCATAAGTAGACGCTTAAACTTGTATAAAATTGAATAGGTAGACACGCACTTCCAACGTGGTGTCATACATGGAATTTTGCATCCTAAATGGCGTCCTACGCATATGTGTACTTGTTTAATTTTATACAAGTTTAATTGTCTACTTGTGCACACTCAAAGTTGGAGGGCGTAGATGTCAGCTAAAACCAAGTTAAAAGGCATATTTTATGTATTATGTCTTTCTTAAACTCTATGTCAAGTCAAACAACATCATATAAATTGGGACAGAGGAAGTAATTTTATATTACCTACATTGGAATATGTTTATAAAATTATTGTAATTACATGTCATTTTTGCACTTGTATTATATATA
>NW_006246415.1:0-415 GCF_000226075.1 Solanum tuberosum
CTGAGATATTTAGAATTTTGCACTATGGGAAGAATTTGAGAAAAATAAAGGAATAAGACCTCTCGTATAAACCCATGGGGTGTAGTTGAAGGTTGTATTGATTTTTGCCTATGAGTATAGATATAATTGTGAGATGTGAAATGGTTCGGTACAAACTTACTAGGAATTTATCATCGACTTTTATAAAGATTGAATTTTGGTTTGGGTGAACAATGAGGTATGGAAAATTTAGAGTTTTACATGGGGTTAGATTGCTCAAATTATGATAGAGGACTTAAGAATGATGTACAAGGTGAGATATAATTCTACATTGTTATTAAGAATTTAGAGTTGGATTAATATTACTCTATTGATGGGACTACTTAGAATGTTAAGATGTGTTACATAGACATTTGATGGTGAATAGAAGTTATGA
>NW_006246416.1:0-114 GCF_000226075.1 Solanum tuberosum
TTAACGTACATCCACGAAAAATTTTGGCAAAAATTATTTCGGTAATCCAGATTATCAAAAAGTCCATGGACTATAGCACACGAAAATCGGCAAAATGAGGGGTTTACCTGCTCT
>NW_006246416.1:263-414 GCF_000226075.1 Solanum tuberosum
ATGTCGGAAATCCAGATCACCAAAAAGTCCATAGACTAGAGCACACGAAAATCGGGATAATTTGGGGTTATCTTGCTCTAGGGAACATTTGACCTTCAAAATTGGACGTTTTGGCTGCGTGGAATAACTGGATCCATAGCTAAGGTCTAAA
>NW_006246417.1:0-414 GCF_000226075.1 Solanum tuberosum
TGATGTAAGGGCTAAGGCCCATTTTCGATACTTCTATATCTAGATGCTATATTGTGACGAAGTTAGATTCTGTTTGTCATATATAAAGTGAAGTTGAACTTCCAAAGTAAAAGTTTTAAATTTTTCCGTGATTTTATTCTATGATACATGTTATGATGAATGCTAAGGGCTTGTATAAGACCTCTTCATGGTCGAATACGCCGGTAACCACTAGGGGGTGCTCTCGGGTTGTTACAATAGTCGTGCACTAATGTTCGTTTGATTGTAAGCACTATTCAAGTCATCGGTATTGATCGAAACCGAGACTTAAATTTGTCAAGGAACAGCCACATTCAACAACAAATAAAGGGTGGCGAAAATGTGCGAAAAATTCAAAAAATTTCGGAAGGTTCCAAATCATTTTGCAATTTATAA
>NW_006246418.1:0-414 GCF_000226075.1 Solanum tuberosum
ATGGCTATTAATTAGCATCTTACTACATTTTAGTAACTATAATCAACATGTCTTTCAATTCTTAAAAAGGAAAAGAAATTCTTCACTCTCTCCATATAATTTTCTCCCAAAAATCGGATATTCATCTTCATATCTTTTTCTTTTTTTTAATTTCTCTCTCCGTATAGGTCTTATCAAGTTAATCGTGTGTATTTCAGTTATATTTCGTGTGGAACTTTTGTTCCACGACTCTCCATCATTGATTTTGCTATTTTTGTTGAGGTTTACTTCAATTCTATTTTGAAATTTTCTTTCTACAAAGTAATGAAGCAATCATTGAGAGAGGCTTAATGAGCAATGTTGCTAGCAAATTTGGTGGACTAAAATACGAGAACGTGTTTTCGATATTCAAAAGTTACAAAGGGTCAAATTTAG
>NW_006246419.1:0-414 GCF_000226075.1 Solanum tuberosum
GAAAGCTATTTAAGAAATTCGAAACTAAGATGCAACCCATCCCAACCATTAGACCAAAAGAAACAGATGAATTTTTAGAAAAAAGACAAAAATGAACTAACTTAACAATGACAAGAGTTGACAAGCCAACTTTGATACTAAGCCATAACAAAGACATGTATGAAATGCTACTGGAAACATATTAGATAACACATTTTTTACCTACAAACTAATATGCTAAAATTGACCAAAGCTTATGGATTACTTAAACTCACGTGATAGGTAACAATAAATTATCATATTGGAAACACAAGCTAAATGCTTAAGATTAAAAACAGTGATGTGAAATGAGAACTTATTACAAAAATCACGTACACAACTTTAGTGAGCATGGTTCAATCCTACAGTTTCAACATATTGCTCTCCATTCATATG
>NW_006246420.1:0-414 GCF_000226075.1 Solanum tuberosum
ACTCATTCAATCCCATCAAGAACTGATACAATTTCTGTCGATTTAAATGATCAACAAAACTTCTTGCCTTTTCACAATCACATCCAGGAGGTGGTACTAACGCCTCAAATTCATCCCACAAGGTTTTAAGTTTAGTAAAATATACTGACACAGAATCAGTACCCTGTTGCAAGGTTGCAATTTCTTTATGCAGGCTAAAGGTTCTTGACCCATCTAACTGATCAAACCTTTCTTTTAGATCATTCCATACCCCTTGAGCTGATGAAGCAAAGGCCACTCCTCCTAAAAGACTTTTTGATACTGAATTCAGGAGCCACGAGAGGACTATAGCATTCACCCTCTCCCACTGGCCTCTTAATTCTGCACTTACACTTTCCTTTCTACAAGATCCATCTACCAAACCAATCTTGTTTC
>NW_006246421.1:0-414 GCF_000226075.1 Solanum tuberosum
GTTTAGACGTACCTTAGAGTGTAAAAATCAACTAGAATAAATAGGTACATTTCAAGAGAACTCGTACAGAAAGAAGTGGGAAATGATAGAAGACCTGGCGTCCCTGGCCCTCTGAGTGGCACGGGGCGCCAGAGAGAAAACTACAGAACCTGGGTTGGGGTGCACTGGCTGGCATGGTGCCCCAGAGCCCAAATTACAGACCCCAAAGTGGGGTGCTCTGGCTGGCGCGGTGCCCCAAACCCCTGCCCAGAAATTTCCAAATTTTCTTGCTCGTTTTTCAACTCTAAATCCTCTATATTCAATCGGTTGTTTCTCCTAACACTTAGATTCGACTACACAACTAAAATATACAATAATCTACTCAACTCAACATCAATATTTATGAATTTGAATCAACAACTCCTCAACAATTTC
>NW_006246422.1:0-414 GCF_000226075.1 Solanum tuberosum
ATAGCCTAAGACATCATATTCATAGTCTTAAGGCAAATATCATGATCGATATGGAAAATTGCATCATGTTTACATTTATCGTTTATTTGATATATCTTCTCTAATCTTTCTATTTAGTCATATTACAAGCTACAGACTTGCAGAGACTAACATTGCAAGCGAGATCAATTGCCCTCTCATTTACGATTGCCTTGCTTACTATCGCAACGAAGGCCCTATCAAATCTTTGCTACTTGTATTACTGCTTCTCACCTGATCCTTTGCCCTTAAATCGAAAATCTCTCTGTCATGCTCCTCTCGTTTCTCTAATCTTATCCATCCAAATCGATATCGTTTCCTTTCGAATATCATACCGCTCTTTCAATTTTTAGGAGCTTCGTTTGCTCCTAAATCCAGAACTACACACGACCTGAT
>NW_006246423.1:0-414 GCF_000226075.1 Solanum tuberosum
GACCCATCAACAATTTTCAGCTAACTGGTTGCTGACCGTCATCTACGGTAAGACCTACGGACCATGGATCGATTGACGGTCCGTGCTGGTCGACCATAGTTTGTGTCAGAGGCTGGGTAAAGGAGGTCTTGAACCACGGACATAGACCACGGACCGTTGTCTGATCTACGGACCGTGGGTCTGTCCGTGAGTCGAGACTTAGCTGATTTTTCTGAGCTTGGCTGGGGAGGGATCACAATGGTGAACCACGGACCACCAGCATGGACCGTGGTCTGACCTACGGTCCGTGGATGGCAACCGTGGGTTGCACCTACAACTTCTCAAAATCTGCATTTTTGGCCTGATTCGAATACGGGGTGTTACTTTATCTCCCCCTTCGGACCATTCGTCCTCAAATGAAGACTAAACTAGCTG
>NW_006246424.1:0-414 GCF_000226075.1 Solanum tuberosum
CCAAGACTTGGTATGTCCTTATGGATTCGAGGATAAGGCTTTTAAGTTCTTTTGTTCATGTAATAGAGACTTTTAGTTTTGTTTTGATTGTAAAGGGTTGTGTCCCTACTTATGTTTTGTGTTTGTGTCTAAGATGGCCATGTGACACTTAGACTTCCGCTGTGTGTTTTTAAAGTTGTTTTAATGAAGTTTGAATGTGTGGATGTAAATAAGTTTTTCATTCCGCACTATTTTCATTATTGAATGCAATGAATGACTATGTGGCTCGTATAAGACCCCTTCGGGGTAGAATACGCCATGTTACGACTAGGGGGTACTCTCGGGTCGTGACAGACACCCGAAATGGTTGTTGCCTTGGTGACACAAGAAACTCTTGCTCAACCAAAGTTTGTGATTGAAACAGCTGTTACCCAG
>NW_006246425.1:0-414 GCF_000226075.1 Solanum tuberosum
GGATGTCCTGGTGGAGGTGGAATGTACTCCATATCTTCAACCTCATCAATCAGTTTGAAAGAGGGAGCAACGGATTTTTAATTTCCCTTTGCGGTATAGGTTGGGGGTTTCTTAAGGGCCATGGTACCTGTGGGAGCTTACTTAGTAGCAATACAAGCTAATAGAACACATGGAAAAATTTAAGAACAAGAAAAGAACCTAAACAAAAAAAAATTAAAAAAAATTGGCAGTAGCTGAACTACCGAGCCCGGTGGGTACTTACAGTCCGTCGAGCGAGGCTGAGTTTTGGGATTGGCTCTTTTGGAGATGGACCCTCTAACAGTGGCGGCAGAAGAGGCGTAGAACTCTTTGACTATCTCCTCGTTGTACGTGCTTTGAGGTTGTGCCATCCACTTACACCTGTGTTTATGGAAT
>NW_006246426.1:0-414 GCF_000226075.1 Solanum tuberosum
CCATAGCAGCCCATACAAGATGTCACTTTAAAGATGGTTGGGTTAAAGGAATCCTCCGGAGAAAATTCTTTGTTTCATTTTTTGATTATCGACATGACTCCACTCTCCTCATCAATTCCCCAACACGTCGTTGATTCAGCAAATGCTTAGCAATTGCCTCCATCTGATCTAGCTTCTTCTAGAAGATGCCAACCACAACCCCCTATGCCTCAATTGAGGCTTTGTGATGCGAACACTCTACGTAGGTTCAAGGCTTCTCTTACCAAAAAGGAGGAAGAGGTTGTTTTGATTCTTCTTGATTTTCCGGAAACATGTTTGTTCATTAATTTTACTTGCTTCATCTTTTTAATTCCATCACCACTAAAAAGATTTCATGCTTTTCTAGTTCTTTGTTTGTTATTTATCTATGTTAAT
>NW_006246427.1:0-414 GCF_000226075.1 Solanum tuberosum
CTATTGAGTACCATTTTCTTTATGCTTAATATTTAATTGTAAATTAGAATATTTTATTTAGATATTTGAATAAGATCATGTTTTAATTGACTATCTTAATTTCAAACAAATATTTTAATTAGATATCTTTGATTAATTATTTGTTGTGCGTTTTCGTTCACGTATGAAATAGTTAAATTAACCACATAAAATATATCATTTATTTTATCTTTCTTTTCTGTAAAGACATTTTCCGATTGGTTATAAGAGTTTCTTTACTACTTTATGCTTCTTTTCTTTTTGGTCAATGATAGGCTATTATTAATATACAAACTACAATTCGCCAACTCTTTTTTCACAGAAAATCTGTAACAGGGACACAAAATTTAAAGGGTGCAAAAAATAATTTGGAATTTACTTGAAGGGCTTAGAAAT
>NW_006246428.1:0-414 GCF_000226075.1 Solanum tuberosum
GTAAATGATTAGGTACAAATACATAGCATACACATCCAAAAACACGAAAATAGCTAACTGAAGGTTTCATTTTCCATAACTTCTCAAAAGGTGAAAGAAAACTTAACCTTTGTTGAGGAAGTCTATTGATCACAAAAGCAGCAGTCTTGATAGCTTCTGCCCAAAATTGGCCCGAGACATTTTTCGCATGAAGCATGCTCCGACAAATTTCTGCTAGGTGTCTGTTCTTTCTTTCCGATACGCCATTTTGTTGTGGCGTGTTTGGACATGTGAACTGATGACGTATTCGACACTCCCGAAGGAACTCAGAAAATGCATATGAGGTATATTCCCCACCGTTGTCAGTTCGCAGACAAAGAATTTTCTTTCCAACTTCTGCTTCAGCAACCTTTTTGAATTCTTTGAATTTTGAAA
>NW_006246429.1:0-414 GCF_000226075.1 Solanum tuberosum
GACCAGATCCGGCAGGTGCTACACACCGGAAGAATTGACCCAAGGGGGGCAGAAAAAGGATCAAACAAAAAGGCCGACCAGTGAAGCCGAGGCCGAGGAGTTCTGGAGAAAAATGCAGCCGAAAGATTATTCAATTGTGAAGCATTTGGAGAAGACGCCGGCTCAGATCTCTGTGTGGGCCTTATTAATGAGTTTGCAGTTACATAGGCAGGCTCTGATGAGGGCCTTAGATGATACTTATGTGCCCGTGGGTACCAACAGTGACGATCTAGCAGTCATGATAAACCAAGTCATCCGAGGACATCGAATTAGTTTTTGTGACGAAGAGCTGCCCTTTGAAGGCAAAATGCACAACAAAGCTCTGCACGTCACCACTAGGTGTCGAGGTAAGATAATAAATCGCGTCTTGGTCGA
>NW_006246430.1:0-413 GCF_000226075.1 Solanum tuberosum
TTATTATTATTATTATTAATATTATTATTATTATTAAGAATTATTCTGTTTTAAAATAACTTTCACACTTGATATTTTATGGTAATGATGCTTATTATTATAAAAAAAATTCTCCTATTTTATATATAGAGAGAGATATTATATTAATTTATGGCAAATATATTTTGGAATTAAAGATATATGTTATTGTATATATATGAGTTATCAAAAATTGAGGAGCTATGATCATTAAATGTTCACGAAAAAAATCATTATAATTTGGTGTGTGTGGGGGTGGGAGGGAAGTCACCGCATTTAATAACATGAGATATGCATGTGTATAACACTGTCATGTGTTTATACTTTGAAGTATTATCATTGCTTATTAAGATTCAAAACATTATATGAATAATTATTTATCTAAAGAGAAAATA
>NW_006246431.1:0-413 GCF_000226075.1 Solanum tuberosum
TTCATCAACGGACCGTAAATGGTGCCCGTAGATCCCAAGTAAGCCTCTAAACTTTTTTAAGTGTAAGAGTGATCTACGGTCCTAATCTACGGACCATAGATTGACTCACGGACCGTAGACGGGGTCTCGTGAGTCCAAACCCTAAGGCTGTCTGACACGACCCGGACCCCCTATTTAAAAACCCCATGTTTTAAACCATTCCACTTCCCTCCATTACTCCCAAAACCGTTTCAACCATCCCATAACCTCTCTAAATCACTCCATAACTCCCCCATAATATGATCCCTTCCATAATATGATCCCTTCCATAATTCCCCAAATCCCCTTCCATTTCGAATACAACTCATTCCATATTCCAAGGGTCCGGTGTTTGCTTAGTACCAAAGAGGTGATCCCTTGGTCTTGCTAAGCTT
>NW_006246432.1:0-413 GCF_000226075.1 Solanum tuberosum
GGATCTTGACTTGGCTCTGCTGAATGACAAACCTACTACCATTATTGATAAGAGCAGTGAGGATGAGAAGTTTTTTCATAAATCATGGGAACGCTCTAACAGATTAAGCCTTATGTTCATGCGAATGATTGTTTCTAACAATATTAAGAGTACTATTCCACAAACAGAAAGCCAGGGAATACCTGAAGTTTGTGAAAGAACGTTTTCGTTATGCTGATAAGTCTCTCGCTGGTACACTAATGGCTGAACTCACGACAATGAAGTTTGATGGGTCACGTAGTATGCAAAATCATATCATCGAGATGACTAACATTGCAGCAAGACTTAGGACCTTGGGGATGAAAGTGGATGAAACCTTCTTCGTTCAGTTCATTCTAAACTCATTGCCTCTTGAGTATGGACCATTCCAAATT
>NW_006246433.1:0-191 GCF_000226075.1 Solanum tuberosum
TTACCTGCTCTGGGGCACATTTGACCTTTAAAATGGGTCGCTTTGGACATGAAGGCTAACTGGCTCCATAGCAACAGATCTTAACGGACGTCCGTGAAATATTTTGGAAAAAATTATGTCTGAATTACAGATCAACAAAAAGTCCATGGACTATAGCACATGATAATCGGCAAAATTGGGGGTTTTCTTGC
>NW_006246433.1:209-413 GCF_000226075.1 Solanum tuberosum
GCAAAATGAGGGGTTTACCTGATCCGGGGCAGATTTGACCTTGAAAATGGGATGGTTTGGCCGTGAGGGCTAAGTGGATTCATAGTTAAGGTCTTAACGGACGTCACGAAAATTCTTGTCAACAATTATGTCGAAAACCCAGATCATCAAAAAGTCCATCGACTATAGCACATGAAAATCGGCAAAATTGGGGGTTTTCCTGCT
>NW_006246434.1:0-413 GCF_000226075.1 Solanum tuberosum
ATCTTTGATCTTGGCACAATTTGAGACTTTGCAATGTCCGATTAGGAGAGGTCTTTTCGATACTGATAGGCATCACAAATTTTTGAAACCATTAAAATTTTCTTCCCCAGAAAAGACTTCTGTTGTTGTAGATTATAGATTGATTGCTATGAATTTTTGAGATCCTCTAAAAAAATTTGCCTAGTCTATATTTGCACGACAATTCTCTTTGATGGAATTTTTGAGACCCCTCAAAAATTCTTCCCTAGTTACATAATCAAGAGAAAATGATATTTTCTTATTAGGATAAGATCAAACTCCATAGGAGCGCCTATGTATCTCCTCTTAATCAGGAATCAGGTCTGACACAGTTCCAAATTACCAAGTAAAGAGCATGAATCAAAACTTAGATGTAATATCTCTTCACAACATTT
>NW_006246435.1:0-413 GCF_000226075.1 Solanum tuberosum
AATAATAATAAATAGATAACAAAATGCGAATTTCCCTTTTACTCGGTTAATATTTTCTCAAAAAAAATTAGTTGAAGTCATTTTTAGTCAAATCGTTGGTCAACCGCAAGTTAGCGGACATTCCGAGGGCCTAACACCTTCTCGGAATGTACATTTGAACTCGAACCCTTTTGTTTTCAATTGATTTTATCTGTTTAAGTCTTTTGAAAAATCTTATATTTTTTCTTGATTTTTTACTAAAAATTAAGTGGCGATTCTGTCCTTTTGGAAATTCGATTTCTCTTAAACCATAAGTTTAATCGGTTTTTCAAAAACTAAGTCATTTTTCCTTTTATATATATTTTAAAATAAAACAGTCATGACCAAAATAAATATTATTGTGTGACAACACAAATTTGTCATTGGTTGTCAAG
>NW_006246436.1:0-413 GCF_000226075.1 Solanum tuberosum
ATAGCTTAGAGTTTTTTAGGTTTAGGGGTTTTTAAGGTTTTTAAAGGGTAAGTGTTTTTTAGGGTTTGGGGATTAGGAATTTTTTTTATGTGTTTTTTTTGGTTTTGGGTGTACAAATTTTTAGGATTTAGTATTTAGGGATAAGGGTATTGTAGGGGTTTTTAATGTGTTTTGGGGTTTCTTTTAGGGTTTATAGTATTTAGGGTTTCTTAAGGTTTAGGGTTTTAGCTTAAGTGTTTTATCTCGGTTTTTAGGGTGTAGGTCTTTAGTTTTTTTTTTAGGATTAGGGATTTCGGTTAAGGGTTTTATCTTGGATTATATGGTTTAGTGCTTTCAGTTTTAAAGTTAAGGTTTTAATCTAAGTTCTTAGGATTTACGCTTAGAGTTGTTTTAGGTTTAATATTTAGGGTTTT
>NW_006246437.1:0-413 GCF_000226075.1 Solanum tuberosum
GACTTTTGAGAAACCCTTCAATGGAGTTTCAGATTATACAAAATATTATATGCATAACAAATTAGAGACAATGGGGACTTAGAATAATGGAGTAGACAGAGGAAACTTAAAAATAGTATACCTTTATATGCAAAAGCTTGCGGTCGAAGAAGATTACTGTTGGAGAATAAGATCAATGGAGATGAAGAAGAAGACTTGTCAAACCGAAGAAGAAGACTACCTCACTATGAAGAAGAAGAAGACCGGAGCTTGTTGAAGAAATGTACTGCCATTAACCGGAGCTCACGTTATTCTTTCCATTTTTCAGAAATCGGCCTTTTGGAAGAAGAAGACCAAAATTTTAACCCTAAATGAAATAAATGTCACTTTAGCTAAAGTCTAGTAGTGGAGGGAAATATATTTTTGGGGAATAA
>NW_006246438.1:0-413 GCF_000226075.1 Solanum tuberosum
CTTTTCTGTTAATTTTCTTCCACTTTCCCTTTCGGCCTGGGTGTGGAGAGAAAAAAATGTAAACAATGTTAATAAGTTATTACTATGTTTGTAATATTTGATTCCTCGTACGTTATTCTCTAAATTGAGGTTTTAAGTATATCACAGGACATGCCACATAAAAGAGAGATTCAGTTGTAGCAGTTTGAAGTAAAAAATGACTTCATATGCCTGTAAAGTTATGCAAATGCATCCCATTGCTTATATCTTGTTCAATGTATGCTTACTAATGTTTGCCTATATCCTTTGAGTAAAGTTAATTTTTCCTCATGAAAAATACATATTTATCATAGGTTTTACTTACTTGCAATGAGTTCATGTAAGACATCAGATTTTGGGAAATGTAGTTTAAATTGGTGTATGTATCTATGGGT
>NW_006246439.1:0-413 GCF_000226075.1 Solanum tuberosum
TTACACCATCTTACTCAAGAAAAAGCTTCTTACTCAAATAAATTTATCTAAATGAATGTGTATGTTCAATAATTTTTTCAGCTAATTTCCAAACAAGTGTACATACATATAAATCTATTACACGTAATGTACGTACGACGTTGATATATATATATTTGAATAATGTTCATTGACATTTGGTGCGATACTTTGATTACAATAATAATGTTGTACAAACTTTCCATAACGGTTGAAAGGTTCAAAGTCTTCCTTCAACAAGTTGCAGATTCTTAGATTGACTTAATTTCTACATGTGTTATTATCCTCAACCTCCACTAAAGTTTTATAATGGCTCTTTACAAACCATAAACTCTATGCAACAAATTCGATTAAAGAAAATCAATCCTGAATTATCCATATGAATGTAAAAAAAA
>NW_006246440.1:0-413 GCF_000226075.1 Solanum tuberosum
AGTAAAGACTACCTATTCAGCAGAAGATTATGCCAAGCTGTATATTCAAGAGATTGTGAGACTTCATGAAGTGCCAATCTCCATTATTTCAGATAGAGGTGCACAGTTTACTGCACAGTTCTGGAAATCTTTTCAGAAAGGTTTGGGTTCAAAGGTGAACTTAAGTACTGCCTTTCATCCTCAGACTGATGGACAGGCAGAGCGCACTATTCAGACTCTAGAAGATATGTTGAGAGCTTGTGTAATCGATTTCAAAGGTAATTGGGATGATCACCTACCCCTCATTGAGTTTGCCTACAACAACAGTTATCACTCTAGCATCCACTCCATACGAAGCTTTATATGGGAGAAGATATAGATCTCCTATTGGATGTTTCGAAGTTGGTGAAGCAGGGTTGATAGGACCAGACTTA
>NW_006246441.1:0-413 GCF_000226075.1 Solanum tuberosum
GTGGCCAACGTTAGAACTCGCCTTGTTACTATTTGCCAGACCAAGGAGGTAATTAACAGGAAAAGAATTATCAACAGAGATTTGGTGTGATACTATCTAATAGGCTAGTGTCGATTGGTGCGAAGTAATAACTAAGCCAAACATCGATTATGATGTCTAATATGAGGTAAAGGTAAGGGTTAGTAAATTATACACACGTAGCCGGACCAAGGTGCGGGGTGAAATTCTCTAGATGCCGGACTAAGGATTTAGAGATACCTAACTTATCACTTTGCATGTAATACACTAGAAAAGGATTGCTATGACTAGAATTACTGCGTTATAAGATTGTGGGGAACACATATACCCTAGTTATTTCTCTTATCTAGATAACAACAAAAGTTGAGTTTGATTATTGATTACTTATTAAGTTC
>NW_006246442.1:0-413 GCF_000226075.1 Solanum tuberosum
GAAGCAGAAGAAAGAGAAAATAAAGTTGTTTTATAAATTATTAATTTGTGAAATACACATGTCAAGTGCGTGTGTTTTATCACAAGATACATGACTGATTACGACGTTTTAAGGGTTTATTTGTTCCGTTTTAAAATAGTTAAGGAGCGTAATAGGACCATCGTAAAATTGAAGTGTGTAGTTGAGAATCCGGATATAGGTTAGGGGGGTATTTGACTCTTTTTCATACTTTTTTTCTTCTTCAAAATAAGTGATTTTGACCTCCCAACAACAATGTCAAATCGGCTCTTAAATCGAATTATCTAATTAAGGGCGAGGAAATCTCAACCATTATTTTACAATCCACGTTGGTACACCCTCAATTTCAAAACTAACTATTTAATTTTATTACTAGAAAAAATGAGTTATATACT
>NW_006246443.1:0-413 GCF_000226075.1 Solanum tuberosum
AGATACAAACATAAGATAAATGGAAAGTTACTAATTTAACTGTACTCCTTTATTTGTATCATGTTTAAGGGTTGGACAATTTTTGTATCATGTGTGGAGTTGTTCTAATTATGTGAAATTATTGATACAAAAATCATGTTCATTGGTGTGTCATTCAAAATATGTACTATTCAGTGTGTATTAGATGCACAAAGTTTACTAAAATGTATCAAATACACACATAAGATACAATACAAGTTACTAATTTAACTGTACTCAATTATTTTGTATCATGTTTAAGTGTTGGGTAATTTTTGTATCATGTTCAACTAGTGGGCATTTAGCATCAAATAAAAATATTTGTCAGATTGTATAGATCGTCAATTGGTATTGAGTACTTACTCTTTTTTATCATTATGTATCAACTAAACATT
>NW_006246444.1:0-413 GCF_000226075.1 Solanum tuberosum
TAAAAGAATTGGGCCTAGAAAGATGGGTTGGGAACATGAAAAAGTGGGCTGCTGATTTTTGGTCCAACTAAGAAAAGGGTTTAGATCTTTTAAGAGATAAACATATTGAGTCTAATTTAGATGAATTCATATTAATTAATTAACGAGCTTTATAATCATAACGAAATATAATAATTATTTCTATTATAAAATAATTAATTTAATGACAAACTAATTAACTCGAAACTATAACTCAAAGTAATAAGATATTTAACTAAAAAATGTAAAATATTTGTGATGATTTTCAAATATTTATAAAATAACGTTATTGTAAAAATATACATATTTATTATTTTAAAACTATTAAAAATGGTAAAATTACTCTAAAAATAACTCGCAAGTATTTTGAATTTCATAAAATTCATTAATTCAAA
>NW_006246445.1:0-413 GCF_000226075.1 Solanum tuberosum
TCATTTATACGTTTAGGTTCAATTTGAGAGATGAGTGACATGGATGTTTCTTTTCTCAACAAAGATCTTGTCTATATTGAGTAAGTTGGCTTGCCCGTGATGAAGTAATTTGGATAACTGGCGTTGTGTCTCCATTCTCTGGGAATGCCTGTCTTTTCGGCTGGACTAGTCAACTTCGGTTCTGGAGTAGTCGACTCCTCTATTGTAATTTTCTCAGAAGAGTTTGAGAATTTCTCAATGCTCAATAGAGGAGTAGATTCATCCTCTGTATATTCTATTTCCTGCATCCTTGGGTTAGTGTTATCAAAAACGACAAGAACAAATTCTTCAACACTTAAGGTTTGTTTATTAAAAACTCAAAATGCACGACTGACTAATGCATAACCTAAGAATATACCTTCATCACTTCTTGG
>NW_006246446.1:0-413 GCF_000226075.1 Solanum tuberosum
CCATTCCTAGATGGTTCTATGAATGGTGGAATTTATTTGGATGAGTTGAAAAGATTCTTCCTCAACAATTTCTCAACAGGTTTGAAGAATTTCAATCCAAAGAAGAAATCACCACTTTACCAGAGCATATTAAATTATGCAAGTATTTTATTCAAAAACGAATATCCTATATTATTTCTTGGAATTTTTCCAAAGATAATGTGGAACGTATTCAATATTTGTGTAAACAAATCCAGGTCAAAGGTTGGGTTCCCAAACAACCGAATGTCAAGGCAAAAGAGAAGGCAGGACCTTCTGCTAAAAAATTATCCAAGGCTGCACTTAAACAAAAATTGAAAGAAGCTATGGATAACATAGACAAATATGATGAAGTTCAAATCATGAAAATGATTGAAGATGCAGCTTCCACAGAA
>NW_006246447.1:0-413 GCF_000226075.1 Solanum tuberosum
AAGTTTACCTTTCAATCTTTTCTACTTCCTCTCCTTTACAGACAAACATACCATATATATAGTAATCTAATCATCATGCATACAATGTACGTTAATATAAAATAATTGCCATAAAAGGCTATAGAATTATTACCAAATATTTATTTGAATTTGTGCTACTCCCAAATCAATTGGTTACTGCTATAACGACATTACCCGCTGCCATATTAACAAAAACAAACTATTGTCCACACTTGTAACACCCCGTATTCTACGTGTACTAGTTCTATTCATTACGCTTAAAAAAATTCCTTGTGGTATAGTTATGGACTCGGTTTCCTATGTAACTAGTGACAATAGAATAGATTTAAAGTGAACTGTCCGGAGATTTTAAGGTGACCCGATTAAGTCGAAGTCGATGGAAGTATTTAAAC
>NW_006246448.1:0-413 GCF_000226075.1 Solanum tuberosum
CTTTGGAAGATCTATAAATCAAGAGTGATTATCAAGCAATAGACTAAACCATAAACCCAATCTAAATTGAAACCCACTAGACCATAACACAACCATCATGCCAAATCTTTTCTCATATAACCAAGATAGCATTCTGAATCAATACCGGCTACAGCCAAAAGGGAACCTAAACTAACCACCACACACTCATAATGCACGATCCATCACAGGTCTTGTCAAGATTCCGTTCTCACAACCAAATCTTTCCATAAACTTAAGCCATAAATAAAATCTGATCTTTAGACATCGGATACCCATCAAAGGATAATCAAACTTATCTAACCCAAAGAAGGAAATGATTAAATAAAAACCCAACAAACGATACAATTCAAAATATGGAACCTCTAACAACACTCTTAGACAATTGTAACTCT
>NW_006246449.1:0-413 GCF_000226075.1 Solanum tuberosum
TTCGACCGCCACCTGTGTAGTTATCCACACTTATATAGAAGTAGTGGATATATTTCCTGATTTGATGCACTTTTCAGCTGAGCTGTAAAGGGTAAACATGGCCCTATGCCCTTAATTTTGACATCACTATCAACTTGTGCAAGAGGCTTTACTCAGGGACGGCTGATAAGGTTATAAAAAAAAGTTATTGGCCTTAGGACCCAATAAATTGGGGGGCTCATTTTTTAGTTAATTAGGTAGGATTAAATTTAAAAAAAATTAGAACTAAGACAACAAATGCAAACGACATTAATGAATGAAGTGATAGATATGACAATTACTTTTTCCCTTTCCAATAAAAATTGTGTACTTTTTTTTTAATGTACAAGTTATCTTTCTTTTTTTTACCTTATTCTTTTTCTAATTTTATTTTT
>NW_006246450.1:0-412 GCF_000226075.1 Solanum tuberosum
TTGATGTCACGATCTGAGCATATACCCTGGGCGTGGCTGGCACTCAAGAATCATTGATGGTCCACAAGCAAAACTTCATCTTGGCTGACTACAAACGGAAAACTAATTCGAGCAATAATAGGCTTAAAATTGAATTAAATTCATTAACACTCAAATACTAAACTTCATGACGTATGGAAAGTACTCAATAACAATATTTATAGTTTCTAAAATGGCTCAAAAGAAAGTAAATACAGAATTACTCCTCAACTATAACTATCTATGAAGCCTCTGCTGTTAAAGAAGGATATCGGGACAAGACCCAGAACATCTCAAAACTACTAAACTAAAAGTAAATGCGAGGTCCTCCAGAATACAAGAAGGCTCACCCAAATGATAACTGGAGTGTAGAGTGATCTCAACGAAGCACATG
>NW_006246451.1:0-412 GCF_000226075.1 Solanum tuberosum
GAATGGAGTAATCATTAGGAAATTATGGGTCTAAAAACTTTTAAGAAATTTGGAGCTTAAGCCATTAATGTCTATTAACTAGTGTAACCATAATAGTTATTGGGAAATTTCCCACTCATCTCAAATTATAATATGTACTATTTGTCTCTTTTTGAATACATTGTTAATGTATTGGGCAATTAACTCAGTCATTGTATTTTGGAGTTTAATTCATGGTTTAAGGGGAGATATTAAAGTTTAACTCTAAGCTCAAAAGTTAGAAATATTGAGACTTGACTCCAACTAGTATAATTGATATCATTAATCAATATTTTTCATAGATTGAGGCCATTGAAGGTTGTTTGTTGGTGTTTTATAAGTGCAAGGTTGTGGAACTTGTCATTAGTGAGGTAAGTGAGACTTTAAGATTTAG
>NW_006246452.1:0-412 GCF_000226075.1 Solanum tuberosum
TTGATGGCTGATGGGATGTTTCTTTTTCTGACACTACATTACTTGAAGACTTTTTGACCTTTCCTTTTTTCAAGGGTATATGTATTGTGTACTTTTTTAAAAAAAAATTAAATTTGGGATCCTTTTATTTGATAACTCAAGAAAAAAAAGAAAATACACACTCACTTGGGCCTATTGCCCAAGTCTGTAATGACAAAACGAAAAATTAAAATAACTAAATAAACTTTCTTCCTACAAAACACTTCCCATTAGATTTGGGTTTCCTAAAACATTTACTCCCACTTTATTTCCTTCCACCCAACACCTGAAGCACTGATGCTGCCTTGGCGAAACCACCGCTTCAGTCTCTTCGTGCTCTCGTTTTCCTTGTATATGCTGTGCTTGTGAAAAAACTGATGTTGTATCTTCCCTG
>NW_006246453.1:0-412 GCF_000226075.1 Solanum tuberosum
TTGGGAAGACAAAGGGTCTTGTGCATGCATTGACTCTCAAATTTTCATGAAGAGGGGGTGCTTCATCTTCTCCACCTATTTAACTCCCCCATCTTTCATTTGAAAAAAAAAAGAGCACAAAAGAAGGGAGTACAAGATACATAGATTAAAAAAAGAGAGAAAAATATTTTAGAGTACAAAGGAAAGACTTAAGAAAACAAAAATGATTTTCATATTTGTTTCGTTTGTGATTTCAACTAGTATTGCTTCCATTGTTGTTTGTCATCACTATTCTTAGGTATTTCTCTTTACAATTTACAATGTAATTTATAAGTTTACAAAGAATGAAACATGTTTCTTTTGTTGTTGATTAATTATTTATATTAAGTTTTGTTTGAATTAATTAAGCATGTTTTGATATTTGACATAATTA
>NW_006246454.1:0-412 GCF_000226075.1 Solanum tuberosum
TTCTCACATAAATTAATTGAAATAGAAAAAGTAACATAAATTGGGCCGTGCCCTGTTTCTAGTTAAAAAAGAGTTGTAATTAAATATTTTGAGTTGTAAATATTTTAAAGATATAGTTTCTCATTTTAAAAGGTGTAATCACATTTTAATACATTTTTTTAATGTTTTTTCCCTTCTTTCTCACATCAGTAGTAATTATATTTAATGATGTTATTCAAAATAGAGAACTCATTAAAAAAGAGTTATATATATTATTTCTCATTTTAAAAGGTGACATCACTGACGAGAAATCCTACGTACGTCATTGATGATATACACCTTTAGCATAGTTGTAAAAGATGATCATTTGAGTTAAGTTGTTCTGGGTTCAAACCCCTTTATAAGCACCACATTTTTTGTTTTATTTTGACAG
>NW_006246455.1:0-412 GCF_000226075.1 Solanum tuberosum
TCTTGTTCCTGCAGGAAACAGAGAATGCTAAAGAAGAAAGAGATGACTAGCTTATTAAGTAAAAGAAAGTTGATGAACTTAAATACGTATCTAAAATGGAAAGAGAGCAGTAGAACCTAATTAGAATATCATGTAGAAATTACTTTTATAGCTAGCGGAATAAGACATACCTTGTTATTTAACCTCTGCTGTATCCATTTATTTAGATCATCTCCTTTCACCATATCATCATAGTTCACAAGTTTGAGACTCGGTGTACTCACAGGTATTTCTTGTTTGACAAACATCTTCATTTCAGGGTAGTCAAAAATTCGCACTTCCTCGAGAAATGGAAATTTAATAGCACACTCTGTCAGAAAGAAATGCCCCAACTTAGGCAGAAAGTTAAGGAACAAGGTTTCCAATCGGGGAA
>NW_006246456.1:0-412 GCF_000226075.1 Solanum tuberosum
TCAAAGCTCTCACCAGGTGCATGATATATTAACCAACGGAAACTAATTCAGACATCTTGAGGTATGTTAGTAGCGTACTCAATCTATGATTCATGTCAAACTTCATATGGAGTTGAGACTTGATGCAATGAAGATTACTGTATGGAGTCATACTTGTTTGTCTTATTCTCAACTGTGGAATGTTGTGTTTATCTAAATTGATGATTCTTCTGCCTTCACTTGGGACTTCCTGGAAATGGTTAAAATCATATGTACCTTGTTGTATTTGACTGTCTTATCCTCAATTGTGGTGTGCTTTGTTTATCTAAGATGATGATTCTTTTGGCTGTATCTGGAACCTCTTGAAAAGATCTAAATTCATATGTACCTGCAAAACGAAAAACCAAGTTAGCAAAAAAATCAGCAAGAGTAT
>NW_006246457.1:0-412 GCF_000226075.1 Solanum tuberosum
GCTTTTTACGGAGCCTTATCACTCTTGGAGTGAGATTCCAGAGGGGATATGTCATGCCATATTTAATGAGTTTAAGGTATGTAATTAGTCATATATATTTTTAGTTAAGTTTGATATTATTTAGTATAATTTATTAATCATCTAATGCTACTCACTTTATTTTCAGACTATGTATACTTGGAAGCAAAAATACAATATTTTCATTGTGATCACTTTTGAGAGGAGGGCCAGTGCCAGATTGTCTAGCTGGCTAAAAAAAAGTTCAGGATTTAGAGACAAGTGAAACTTGGCTTTTGCCAAATGTCTTTGAGGCATTGTCTCAATATTGAGGCACAGATGAATTCAAGACTTTGTCCGAACAAGCCAAGAAAGCTAGTCACATGTTTATTATGTGTTTTGTAGGTGAAATCCC
>NW_006246458.1:0-412 GCF_000226075.1 Solanum tuberosum
GAGTTATTACTTGTAGTGAGATTAAGAGGTTAATCTCCTGTGGTGTAGTTAAAGTCTGTATTCACTCATTGCTTGATATTAGTTAAAACAATTAAAAATCCCGTGTGACAGGTCGTGGTTTTACTCCCACGTAAAAACTCCTTGTCGTTACTGTTCAAGTAGGTCTTATTTGCATTCTAGTATATTGTTAACCTGGTACTATAGCACAGTGGACTAGCACATATCAACAGAAAGAAATGCCCCAGCTTAGGCAGCTTGCGAAGCTCCAGCTTTTCCAACAGGGGAAATACGGTCACGATTCCTTCTCCTTTTCTGATCACTTCTTCCATTTATTGGCAATCTGTTATCCATAGTCTCTTGAGATTCAGAGCACCTCTGGCCAAATCAAAATAGGCTAAGCAAATTGAAAAAA
>NW_006246459.1:0-412 GCF_000226075.1 Solanum tuberosum
TATTAAGGATCAACATAAAACAAGTCTCATACATGAATGACCATTTTGATCATTTTCTCCAATATAATACAGAGTAATTATAAGTGCACTATTTGATTGCACAAATATAAGGGAAAAGGGTCAAAAATATCCCTCAACTTTGGTTTATTGTTTGATTTTACCCTCGCCGTTAAAATGAAGTTAATTTTATCCTCCCGTTACTAATTTCACCAAAATTACCCCTCATTAAACGGAAATCTCCAAAATTGACCCAAATTACCCGAATTTTACAAAAAACCCTATTACCTATTTTAACTCAATGACCCGACCCCTCTAAAATAACCCGGGTAATTCAATGCCCTATTACCCATTCTCACTCCTTTTCTCCATTAGAAGCACCATGAGTTGAAGAAAATACAACCCATAAATGAGA
>NW_006246460.1:0-412 GCF_000226075.1 Solanum tuberosum
CATGTAGAATGCAAAGAGAAATATATGATCTCTTTCATCTATGCAAAATGTAAGGATCATCTCAGAAGGGCCCTTTGGGATAAACTCATGCAACTTTCAGATAAAGACATTCCATGGTGCACTATTGGAGACTTCAATGTGATCACTTCTACTGAAGAAAAACAAGGAGGGGTTCCATACAACATGAACAAAATCTTTGATTTCCTTAGTGTTATAGAAGCATGTGGTTTAATGAATTTGGGGTACAGTGGTCATCACTTTACATGGTGCAACCAAAGAGCTACTGAAGCCAGGGTTTGGAAGAGATTGGATAGGACTATGACTAATGATAAATGTCTTGAACACATGCCTCAGACCACTGTAACTCATTTACCTACAGTGGGGTCTGACCACAGCCCTTTGCTAATGGAAA
>NW_006246461.1:0-412 GCF_000226075.1 Solanum tuberosum
TCCTCAAGATTTTGCCTTTCCCTTTCGTAAAGCTTCATAATATTCCAATCTATCAAATATACAATATATGTAAACAAATGAGTACGTAGACACCCATATTAGTATATTTCTCGCCTAGACACAAAACGCACCCTATTCTATAATTAAACTCATAACTCTTGGTGCCAACTAATATGTCAAGTCCCATATTCCTAAATGTTAAG
Organism: Solanum tuberosum; assembly: GCF_000226075.1. Classification (NCBI taxonomy): domain Eukaryota; kingdom Viridiplantae; phylum Streptophyta; class Magnoliopsida; order Solanales; family Solanaceae; genus Solanum; species Solanum tuberosum. The sequence goes on from NW_006246461.1 coordinate 204, forward strand.
CCTAAAGTCAAGTCACAATGCCTCCAAATATCATAAATTTAATTCATATGATACAATACACTTAATATTTAATTACATATCTTTATATATCAAAACTTGAATCTTAATTTGATAATCAATAAATTAAAAATTAACCCACTAATTTAAATAACCAATACGATGCACTGCGAACACGATCCAGTTGCAATCTATTTTATATCATATCTAAT
>NW_006246462.1:0-412 GCF_000226075.1 Solanum tuberosum
TTTCAGACTCAACGGTATGGCATATTGATTCTGCTGCATCTAATCATATGACAGGAAATCAAAAACTGTTTTCTGATTTATCTAAACCACGTTCTAGACATGAAATTGTTACAGCAAATGGTCATGTTTTAACTGCATCAGCTATTGGCACCATTAAACCTTTTTCAGAAGTTCTTTGTGTACCAAAGCTTACTGCAAATCTTTTATCTGTTGGGCAACTTGTAGAACAAAATTTTTTGGTTATTTTTTCTCCTAATGGTTGTGTTATTCAGAACATATTGACAGGGGAAACGATGGCCAGGGGACGTAAGGTTGGCAGGCTGTTTCTTCTTCAATCTCAGGATACCAAACTCCATCAGTGTTTTCTTTCAGCTTCAAATAAAGATATCCAATTTTCAAATAAAATGTGGAA
>NW_006246463.1:0-412 GCF_000226075.1 Solanum tuberosum
TAATACTTTAGGCCCAATGCTTAATTGATCAACCCAAGTTCATTTAACTTGAAAATAAAATTAGACAAAATTTCGAAAATAATGGTACTTTTTGGTCTTAATTATTTATCACAACGATAATTTGGCTAATTATCAAATGTAGTAATAGTTAATCAATTCGCTTTATATTTATTGTATATGTTCACTTTATATTAGAACAAATTGATATACTGATACAAAGTGAATTGATATAACTCCAACTTTGGCTATTTTCTCATGTACGAGTCCTTTTTTAAAAAAAATTTCTCTTTCAGTATTTATATTGTAGTCCAATTAAATTTGAATTTCCACAATTTTGTATGGTCTATTTCGGAAATGACTCTCCCAACAAGATTGTTTTTGTTCCTACGAGTACAAACCAATACATGCGTCT
>NW_006246464.1:0-411 GCF_000226075.1 Solanum tuberosum
TACATCTACCCTCACCCCACTTTCAATCCCACTTCCCATGCATACTACAACACTCCACTCACGTACACCCACACACCCCTACACCTATATACATACATTACTACACCTAACAAAGGGAGTCTCGAACACAAAATACCATACAACATCAGCATACATACAGACGCACACGCAACAAAAGAAAAACAAAACCATTCTGCACACACACACAAAAACGTACAGGAAAACAGAAGAAGAAAAATTCAGCAACATACTTATCCTCCCACACATACAGCATACGTATTCCTCTTCATATTACATATATTTTTTTTCCTTTCCACTCAAAAACAAAGGTTGAATTCGAGGTTTATTTTCGCGGTTTTAAGTTCGTGGCTCCTAATTGTTAGTCCTTTCTTCTCGTGAACTAATTTTCAC
>NW_006246465.1:0-411 GCF_000226075.1 Solanum tuberosum
TCTGCAAGTAGTCTTGACACAATTATTACGCACTGTTAATCTTATTTATCAAATAGTACTACATATAACTATCAAACACAATGCAGAAAAAATCACCCTTTGAATCAGCAAAGTTGTCTCTACTGCGAACCACAAATTAAGCAAGGAAAAATCTACTACAACTAATCAAGTCCAAGTAGCTCATCTAGTCACTTCCAGTCAACTTTTGAGTTGTTAATTACGTATCACATTTTGTGGTGAAATTCCATTGAATAATCTTTTTTAGACTATTATGAAAACAGTTGTAATAACACAATTTTGTTTGATACATTATCAATATTAAAACGTCGTAATCCCAAGTCTCTACAAGTAGTTCAGACCCACATTGTTATCAGACACCTTGAGAATATTATGTCTAACAGTAAGAAATAG
>NW_006246466.1:0-411 GCF_000226075.1 Solanum tuberosum
ATACACAATGTACAAACATCAATATGTGCAGCAGTACCTACGTTACCCATGTACACATCTTGTTCTTCTTCAGACGCTAAGAACAGAGTGCCCATCCCTCTGCAAAAAAATCCAACAAATCCGAAAATCTCGTGACCCGTCTGCGAACCCATAACCCTGGCAACCTAATCCATCACCCTCACGTCTCTTTTCCCCCCCCCTTTTCACGGAAATCGCAGGCCTGCACACAGCCTTCACTGTTGTCTCGAAAGAGCAGTAGAAATTCAAATCTTTGTTTGAATTTTCCAGCGGATTTTACCCCCCTAAATCGCACATCTTTCCCTATAAATAACCCTCTTACTCTCAGTGATTAGGACACGGTTTGAGGTTGGTTTTGAAGCAATAGTCACTTCTACACTTAAAATTTATATA
>NW_006246467.1:0-411 GCF_000226075.1 Solanum tuberosum
ATTAGAATTCCATGGAATTCTTTCCTTAATTAAAAGTGCCGCCCCTTTATTTCCTTAACCCTTATTGTATTTGGACTGGTCACTGAATTTTATTTAAGCTGCTTTATTTGTTTAGCACGTATTATTTGTACAAGTCTTCACGGTAGCAGATCAAAGAGGTATGATTTTTTTCCTATGGTTACTGAGTTCTGAATAAATTATTTATACGTGAATTTCTGATGCCGTACCGGTACCTTTCCCAATCTATTTATCTAATTATTTACTACTATGTAATGTATGCCTTTGCCTTTGCCTTTTTTTTATCTTCTGATGCCTTACCGGTACTATGTTGAATATTTTGCTCTAATTTCTACATGTTTGTTAGTTTTCTTAATTTTAGGTAATTATTATAAGTTTCAAGATTTGCAATTA
>NW_006246468.1:0-411 GCF_000226075.1 Solanum tuberosum
TAGCTCTCAAAAGTCATGAATAAACATAATCAAGTTGCTCATTTTCTAAAAAATGGTGTGAATCTACAAAGGCTTGTATAAATTTGGATAAAACTCTTCTATATATTTAACCTACATAACTAAAGAATGACTAAGTTTTGAAGAATCGACCTCTATGCAATGATCTCACTTCATGGCATGTTCAATTACTAACAACTATACTTTAAGAGGAAGATAGACAGCCTAACTTTAGATCAGTGTTGGTCAGCAAATATGTTGCTCATTGGAAAGCAATTGAGAAATGATCAAAATATGATAGTGAACAATATAATACACTTTAACAACTGCACAGCCTGACACCAACTATATTCAAAGTCTAACTTTATAAATTTTTATTTTTCAGGATATATACAACTATATGTTCTCATAATT
>NW_006246469.1:0-411 GCF_000226075.1 Solanum tuberosum
TTTACTTTAATATATAGAAACCAAAGATATATCTAGTGAAGAATAAAGCTTACCTCTTAAAGAATCATTCTAATAAGGTTGTAAGATAAATTCGCAGTCACCACACGCAAAGGTACGGTGTAGATAAATCTCTCAAATAATATTATTAATCATGTCTTTTAAAAAATAACAAAATTCACCCCTTTATATAGGGAGAAACTATTCCAAATAGAATGAGATTCAAATTTTTTTCTTTATGGAAATAATAACTAGGAGACTTTAAACTAGAAAATTTTTGAACTAGTAAACTTTTAAACTATGAAACTTATAAATAAGGAAACTTCTATTTCTATTATTTTAAGTTCTTTTTTATTTTTATTATTCAAAAAAAATTAATTTTTTTTATTATTATTTATATTTCATTTCCTTCTC
>NW_006246470.1:0-411 GCF_000226075.1 Solanum tuberosum
ATGAAGAAGCAACTTTCAATATTTGTAGGTCCATGAGACAGAGTGGTGAGCTCCAAATAGTATGTGCTATAACTTACAGAGTGGAGACTGGGACAAAAGTGCAAATGGAAGAGCGACTAGGTGTTGAGGCACTAGCATCAGTTTTTATGAATTTCGATAGTGATGGCATTGAAGAGTATGATGAGTTGGTAGCAGTACTCGATAGGTGTGAATACCGGCCCAACCCAAAGAAGTATGAATTAGACATGAAGAATCGCGAGTCCCACCCGCAAGACCATTTATTGTGGAGGCACCGAAATTGGAGCTTAAGGCTGTACCACCGCACTTGAGGTATGTATTTTTGGGCGAAGAGAATACTTTGCCAGTCATCATTGTAGCAGATTTGAATGCAGGACAAGTAGAGTGCTTGGT
>NW_006246471.1:0-411 GCF_000226075.1 Solanum tuberosum
ATGTAACATCAAATTGCCTTTCTCATGCCCATTTTGGTTACTATTACTATTATGATCCAAGTTAACAGACTTACCTGCCTCCGTGCTGCTGTTGTTTTGTTGGTTCCCTCGTTCCTCCTTGCTTTGATGCAAAGTATCTTTTTCTGGAATGGCCTTCTCTTTGAGCTTCCAAATAGCCTCCATTGTGCCCTGGTGCTTCTTCCCGATTGTAGGAGCTTGTCCTTTGTCATTTGAATTATTTACAGCATAACTTTGCCTTGACACAGCCTGTGGATTCCCTTGCATTCTTTCATGCCCATTGCCATCATTGGCTTCTTTGGGATTACTCTTCTCATTTTCGTGTTGCATTGTGTCCTTACTTTGAATTGGGATGAAACTCTTCTCTTGATTGTTTCTTTGGTTCAAAATATT
>NW_006246472.1:0-411 GCF_000226075.1 Solanum tuberosum
TGAATTTTGAGTCTTCCAATAAGATACATTCTATAAAGAAGAAGTAACTTGAATGGAGGATTACCAGAAATGCATTTGTGCAGACTTTTAGCTAGAGTCTGAACACTAGTATAACATTCAAATTTTACCTTTTGGTATTACTTAGAAAATAAGGAACATTGTCCTTGTCTAGAGAATATTCGATAGCACCATAAGCTATCAGTTTACATTATTCATTTATTTATTTTTTTGCAGAGAATGTGTGAAACAAATACTAAGAATTGAAAAAAGCTGATGAACCCACACACCGCTGGCAAAAAGAGTTTTGCTTTAGTCTGTACCAAATTGGTGTGTTCTCTTATTTATTATTGATTCTTGACCTGTTATTTAAGCAATTTCTGGTATTTAATTATTTTTGTGTGACTAGGAAAA
>NW_006246473.1:0-411 GCF_000226075.1 Solanum tuberosum
CAGAAGACCTATCATCTTCAGAACATGGTCTCTAACATGAGTGCCTTCAACCATGTTAGTGTTCATGAGAGATCTCATGGCCGTCTACTTATCTGATCGACCCTAGTCACTAAACAATTGTTTGAGAGTTTCGAAATTTCAAAACATGATGATGGATAATGTGGCAGCACATTTGACATTGAAGCCGAAATGGAACACCACGCCATCTCATCAGTTTTGCGTCATTTCTGATAAGCTACCTTATCCTTATCACTAGACTGTTCATCTTGTTTCAATAGACATTCCTCATAGAGTACAAACTTATACTCTTCATCATCAGTTAACACGAAGTCATGATTTCTCCTCCAATCAATATAGTTAGGACCCTCAAGTTTGTTATGATCCAAAATAGTACTAAGGGGATTAAAAGGA
>NW_006246474.1:0-410 GCF_000226075.1 Solanum tuberosum
GCAAGTCCAACTGGCAACCAAATTTGGGTGTATATTTCCCGAGGACTTCAGTGACTTCCAGTGTCAAGTCAAATGCACTCCACAATATGTGCGGCAATGCTGTGAAGAAAGTCTCAAGCGGCTTGACGTGGACTACATTGATTTATATTATCAGCACCGGACAGACACATCTGTGCCTATAGAGGAAACTGTAAGTATCAAATTTTATCCATGTTCTTGCCTATGGTGATAAATAAATATGTTGTACAGAAACTTGATTTTGTTGAATCAATTTCATGAGACAAAAGATGGGGGAACTCAAGAAGCTAGTGGAGGAGGGAAAGATAAGGTACATTGGCTTGTCTGAAGCCAGTGTTGACACAATTAAGAGGGCGCATGCTGTTCATCCCATCACTTGTGTGCAAATGGAG
>NW_006246475.1:0-410 GCF_000226075.1 Solanum tuberosum
TCCAATTCACCTTGTACAAGAGGCCTGCCTTGGAGGTCCAGTTCAAACGCGGTGGATGTATCCCTTTGAGAGCTAACGTTTTTATATTATTTATTAAGTTATTTTCTTATATAATTACTAGCTATATATGGAATTATCCATATAGAAAAATTGATAGTTGCAAACAAACTATTAAGCAAAGGGGAAAGATTGAAGGATCGGTTGTTTAAGATCATATTGCGAGTGAAATTTCGTCATTTTTATTCTTATTACTTTGGGAATGAAGTGTCATGTAAGATAAACAAGCTCAATCGCAACTGTGAAGGTGATAATGATCCTATGTTTCCATCAAAATCCATTTTTAATCAAAATGGTCGAGGAACTAAAAAACGTGAAAGGTGAGGTTTCACTAAAATTGAAAGACAATCAAC
>NW_006246476.1:0-410 GCF_000226075.1 Solanum tuberosum
TACAGGCTTCCTTCAGTTTGTTGTGGTATATCCTTGACATAAATCATTTCAAACGAGTCAAATTCAGAGTGGGACTTGTATTTCGGGTGTGAAAACATGTCAATGTCTTTCTTCTCATAAAAATCAGACTTAGATAGATACATGAGAATAAGTTGTGCATATTTCTTGATCTCATTTTCAACTTTTGAATCGTGTAGTGCACCACCACTAAGAGAATCATAGATCTGTTTACATCTATCATTAAGGAACACAATGATAAAAATCCAGTGAAAGATCTCCTTGACGTTAACATGAATGAGAATGTTATCAACTGTGTGCCAAGGTGCAGTAACATGCATTCTGTATCCATTAATGTACTCAAGAATCGACTCCTCCGTACTGTCCTTATTGATATTACTTTCAAAGTTATA
>NW_006246477.1:0-410 GCF_000226075.1 Solanum tuberosum
ATGAAGAATAGTTATAAAGTTGAATATACTAATATGAATTTGTATAGATGGAATTATAAGATTCAATTTATAAGTATAATGGCTAATGCTTCTTCTATTGTTTGATTCCAGATTGTTGTCCTCAAAGTTTATTGATTGTCCAGAAATAAATTTATCTGAAAGTAAATTTTTAATCTCATTATAAAAGTTATTTGTTTGACTAAGCAACCTACAATCAGAAAAAGGAAATTAGCGTCCAATATATATGTAAAATCATTTCATGACAATCATAAATTCCAATAAAATAATTTACCATGCATAAAAACTTTTCTAATAAATAACACAAATTATTGATAGATTATAATCAAATCAAATCATATTAAAGTCTGATTGGTAAGCAAATTGAGCACATATATATTTATTTAAGTGTT
>NW_006246478.1:0-410 GCF_000226075.1 Solanum tuberosum
AGCTTCGGATGTCCGTTTGATGCGATTTTTAGTTTGAGCCCGCGTATTTTTTCGATTTCTACGCAACCAGACAACCGTGGAGCGGTTTGCGCTTGCCGATTTTAGCAAAAACGCATTTTACTCAGTATTATACGAGTAGAAATATGGTGAAAAAATAAAGAGGAAATTCATTTGAAGCGGATGTGTTTTTCATATAGATCTCCAAAAAATACGAGGATTCAAAAAAAAGATTGCGTAGAACGGACGTTCGAGTCAAAATTTACGACAATCTGAAAATTCAGTATCTTAAAGATTGAAGGTGGCTGTGGAGTTGGGAAACTTCAAACGGCCATACCTAGGGCTTCGGACGTCCGTTTGACGCGATTTGATTTTTTAAACTGCGTATTTTTTCGATATCTACGCACCCAAAC
>NW_006246479.1:0-410 GCF_000226075.1 Solanum tuberosum
AATATCCCACAAAATGAACTAAGTTACTTTCAAAGGTCTTATAAAGCTTTCCTTACAATTTTTAGATGCATTGACCAGGTTCATGATTTATGATTCTTTTTTTAAACGTTTTTACTATGTTTCGCTCGGTCATGCATATCATGTTTTTGATTGATTCCCCGTATGATCATGTTTCATTTTTTATTGCATATCCCTCATACATGATACATCCCATGTACTAATGCATACTTATGCCTATATTGTTTAACTAATTTAGGTTATGACGATCTTCCTCCTCCCGCTTGTGGCTAGTTGCTTGACCATTCAAAGTTCAAAGAGTTGGTGAGTCCTCATGTTCTAAGGACCATGTCACATTTACTTTGATGTTGTATGTATTTATTTTTCAAATATTTTATGTGGTGTAAAGGTTA
>NW_006246480.1:0-410 GCF_000226075.1 Solanum tuberosum
AATTATAGTGCTATTTACTGTACATAATATTTTATTTAAGACTTAAGTCATATGCGATCACTTAAAAGTTGTCCGCATAACACCTCAATTAAAAATTGTATCTATTGAATACCTATAACAACAAAGAATTTGTGCCTATTAAACTTTTTTGCTGACATGACAAATTCAAACGACCAACTGCACATTCAAATCTGCCACCAAATTTTTCGTCGGAAAAAATGGTATCGCCGCTACCACCATACATATCTCTCCCTTCTTCTTCTCTTTTGTCAAATCGAACCCAAACATAAATTGAATATAAATCTAAAAAATAAAAGAAATGCAGAAAGAAAAGAAAATTTTGTGAAGAAGATGAAGTAGGGATGCCTTTCCTTTGACATGGAATGTTAAGCAGACATCATGACATAAAG
>NW_006246481.1:0-410 GCF_000226075.1 Solanum tuberosum
TAGAGAGTTGGGTGAACTTCAGCCCGTACTCTTGGACAGACATTGAACATTACCTCAAATTCATAAAATCTTGTGCCTTAGACTCCCTTAACTCTCATAGGAGCTACATTCACACTCCTATTTTCTTTCCACTTATATTAGTAGGAACGAGAACCTGCTGATTCTTCTGGTTGGTCATACTCTGAGCCAAAATCTGAATCACATTCCGAAACTCTGCGTTCAAAACCTCATGGTCTGCGACTAGAGGAACTGCGTTAGCATTCCGTTCATTAGCATCCCTTGCGTAAGCTCTACGAGGATACATGATCTGTAAAGTATACTGATTGATTAGAAATGAGAAATTGGATCATACCTTATACACGATAAGAGTAGCAAAGAAAATGAAGTTTTCCTAAAACACTTTGTAGCCT
>NW_006246482.1:0-410 GCF_000226075.1 Solanum tuberosum
ATGTTTGGGATGCTGAAGCATTTTTCGCTATAGAAGAGAAGGATTTAGCACTTTCATCAACTATATTTGAATCAATTGATCATGAAAACGACTGGATCATTGATTCGGGTTGTGCAAATCATATGACTGGTGATAAACAAAAGTTGCAGGATCTATCAGTGTACAAGGGTAGTCGTGTTGTGGTGACAACTAATAATTCAAGGTTATCGATAGCTCATATTGGTAAGACGACAATCTCTCTTCAATAAGGGATCAATCAAATACCATTTCAGAATGACTATCACGTTCCAGATATGAGGAAAAACTTGCTTTTAGTGTCACAATTAACAATATCAGGAAACTATATCTTGTTTTGTCCTGATGATGTGAGGATTTATCAGGATCTCAAGAACTTAGAAAATCCAATTATG
>NW_006246483.1:0-410 GCF_000226075.1 Solanum tuberosum
CATTGGCCAGGCCAATTCCTCATATGTACCAGTCATTTCCGTTACGAGAAAATATCAACGATGGTGGTCTCGGGGAAAGAATATGTGGCCTTTTTGAGGAGATTGATGCGGTCATCGATGGAGAGGCTAGGACATCAGGCATCCGTGATGCAGAACCTGAGGAGCAATTGCAGAACTGGACCTCTACACCACTCTTGATTTCCCGCTCATCTGGGTAGAAAGGACATGCATTTTTTACTGTTTTAAAATCGGTGGTAGTCTGGAAGAGGCCCGAGACCCACCCTTTATGCAACTGTTATTTGTTTGAAACTTTCAAATTACTTCGTGATGTTTAAAAATGCAAAATGACCCTCGGTCACGGCCAAAGTTTGCGTTTGTCTTTTAATTTAAATGAAAAGCCTCTTTTATCG
>NW_006246484.1:0-410 GCF_000226075.1 Solanum tuberosum
TTTAATTATTAGAGTTTATATTCTACACACAATTTATGAACATAAAAGGATAAGAAATCATAACATGTTTTTCAAGCTGCTAATGTTGTTTAGGGAGTAAGTTTTGCTAATATTAAACATGCTTAATTCTCGAAGATTGACTAAATCAATAGGGTCAACATCTTTCCATTGATCACAACCAACTCCATCAAGAACTTGAAGACTAGTGAGTTTGCTTATATGTACCAGAGGTTCTAAATAGTGCCGAGCAACTAAATGTCTTAAATTTATCAGGTCAGCAGTCTCGCGGGGTAGTTGGCAAATGGTACCGCCCACATCGACAACAAGTGTCTGTAGATTCTTGAGGTTGCCAATGGAAGAGGGAAGATCACGGATGTTGACACCCAATTTTGACCCTCCTTCCTTCTAAT
>NW_006246485.1:0-410 GCF_000226075.1 Solanum tuberosum
ATTCAATGATGAAAGTTCTCAATGAAAGTGCAAATGAGGTTTTTGAAGAAACCATGAACCTTATTCTGGCAGCGACTAGAATGGTGGATTTCAAGCGCAGGAGGGAGAAAAATCGAGTTTCAAAATAGACTGACTACTATTAAATTAAACAAAGAAGAGGAGACAAATGCTAATGAATACACAGTCATTCAGAATGAACAAGGAAACAGTTCTCGAACTATAGTGGCTAAGGATGGCTGATAAGTCATTCAAGCATAGGAAGCTTGTATGTACAACATTCGATGAGAACAACTGTAGGAGTGATCTTAATCACCAACTTCCTTGTCAGACACTTGCCACGCCTAAAATAGGAAACTCAGATTCAAGCAAGTTTTAGCCTGCTCTCTAATAATTAAACTATCTAGGTGAAC
>NW_006246486.1:0-410 GCF_000226075.1 Solanum tuberosum
TTCAATTATTTCTGATATAACCTGGAAAAAAAGAGAGTAAAATACAAACACATGATAAACAAATACAAGAAAATTGTAAAACTGTAAATGTCTTCAGGTTATGCTGCTTGGACTCTCCAAATAACTCAGCCGCACCGTGTCGGATGCTTCAAAAAAGCACTACGTTCGGAGGATCTGGCATGCACCAAGATGATATTTTTGAAGAATCCAAGCAACATAGGCTTTATGAACTAAAATAGCTTGTTATGCAAGCACATAATTGTTAATAAGTGCTTAAGACAAATCATTTTCCCTGCAAAAAACAAGGGGTCTAACAGTCAAAGAATCAGAGCTCTTTTCATTAAAAAATTAAATATGAGACATCCATGGCCATATGTTCTGTTCTTTTATATTCTTGTATATATGTGAGG
>NW_006246487.1:0-410 GCF_000226075.1 Solanum tuberosum
CGTATTATATTAGAGAAAATGGCCAAAATCCCCCCAATCTATAGTCGGATTCTCAACTACACGCTCATACTTTACGAGAGTCCTATTACACCCCTGAACTATTTTGAAATGAAATTATTTGCTCCCTAAATGTTGATGTGGCAAGAAGGTGTAGTTCACTCTCTTTGGGAGAGTGAGAGATAAAAAGATAGTCAAATTATTAACTTTATAAATATTTAATTTATTTCATATTAATATTCTATTTAAAAAAAAAAATAATGTTTCCTTTTATTTATTTTTACCTTCTTTATCTCTTCCCTTCAATCTTCATCATCAGATCAATACTAGACATTCGGCGGTGGCTCACCTCGACCACCAGGTCACTGCCCCTCATAAGGTTTTCATCACTAAGTCAATTCTCATCACCAAAT
>NW_006246488.1:0-410 GCF_000226075.1 Solanum tuberosum
ATAATTAATATGTGTTGACAAATGTACGGCCTATTGTGTAACCTTGATATCAATATATGTTACATATACTTAAAAATCCATTTGACTTTATGTTATATTCAACCTGATTAAGTACCTAGAATTACTGTGTAAATATACAATTATAACAAATTTCTAGTAATTTATAAAGAACTTTTATTTTATTTACCAATTTTTAAGACTGTCAATAGTTTAGAAACAAAACTAATAATTTGAACCCAATCCGGGAGTACTTTCAATACTTTTCTTTTAACATTAAAGAAGTACACCCTTTTTTCTTAGTACTGCTTAATTTTAACATTGAAATAACTGAGTAAGGCTGAAAAGATGGAGACTTGCAGTTTGTACTTGCTGTATTTGATGTACATTGAACTCTAATTTCAAACATGGAA
>NW_006246489.1:0-410 GCF_000226075.1 Solanum tuberosum
CTCTCTTTTTCTCTCTATAGCCTATTTTTCTTGTATTTTATTTTGCGTATTTATATCCATTGAATATTTTGTCTCTCTCTCTAGACCTTTTTCTTATATTTTGTTTTGTGCAATTATATGATTTTCTCCTTTTTAGCCTTTTTGCTTCATCTTTTTGATACTTTTTTGCATGCAAATGAATACAAGTGATATACGAGCGGATGGTTAGTCATGCCTCAAGCTTACACCCCGGATGTGGCCGGCACTCGAGAACCATTGTTGATTTCCCAGCAAACCCTTGATCTGGCTAACTACTTAGCAGAAGACTGACTCAAGCATTTAAAGGCCTTAAACATAAGTAAATCATAAAATTGTAAAATGCTCAATTCATACCGTCTGAAAAATACTCAATGCAATAATAATAGTTTGCA
>NW_006246490.1:0-410 GCF_000226075.1 Solanum tuberosum
TAGAAGTACGAATATATTCATAATCTTGAAACTTAGTACAGCTTGCTGTCATCTTTTCTTTACATGTTCATCAATTTTTCCCCTTGCTCAATTCAGCAGTTATACTGAACTGTACAAAAGAGAGTGGAAAAGCATACTTGCTTTGCACCTTTCAGTTTCTGTTCTTGTACTTTGATTTCTGAAAAAGGTCACCGCAGAGATCATGTGGAACTGATTCACTAAAATCTGGAAAGTCTTGATTTTATTCTGGCTTAAAAGAACCAGTGGAGCAGTTTGGGCTTCTGTTTTCTGGGATGGTTGAGGTATCCAAGCGTCTGCTGGATACCTTCAATGTGGGTGCTCTTGCTTAGAGTGACGAAGATGCTTCGTTCTTCATGTTTTAATCAAGTTTTGTTGAGCCATTTTGTGAT
>NW_006246491.1:0-409 GCF_000226075.1 Solanum tuberosum
TAAATTCTTTTCCAGAGATTTTTCATCACCCGTCCTCTTTACCACCTCAACGACCACAAGATCATCGCATTCCCCTCTTGCCAGGAGCTAATCCTGTAAATGTCCGGCCATATCGTTACCCCCACTTCCAAAAAGCTGAAATTGAAAAGCTTGTTTCTGAGATGCTCAAGTCGGGAGTTATTCGTCCCAGCTCGAGTCCATATTCTTCACCAGTGTTGTTAGTGCGTAAGAAGGATGGTACTTGGCGCTTTTGTGTGGATTACAGGGCTCTTAATGCTATCACTGTTAAGGATAGATTTCCAATCCCAACCGTCGATGAGCTTTTTGATGAATTGCACAATGCTTGTGTATTCTCTAAGTTGGACTTATTAGCCGGATACCATCAAATTCGCCTCCATCCCCCAGATAT
>NW_006246492.1:0-409 GCF_000226075.1 Solanum tuberosum
AATCCAAAGAAGAAACAAATATCGGAAATAATAATAAGCGATGAAAAATACATGCCGATAGAGTACATAGATTATGAATTGGAAAGTGAAGATAGCATATATGAAATATCAGAAAATGAAATAATAACGATATAGAAATAGAATCAGATAATGAATTCTATAATATAACAAATGACTGAAACCAATTATACAAATAACAACTAAAGAAGAACATCAAGACGAAGAATCTTTAGAACAAAAAAAAATATTTGATAATAGTATATTTGAACAAATAAAAGGAAAGGAATTAGACCTAAGCGTAGCAAAAAATATTCGAAATACCAACAATAGGAAACTGGTTTAAGCGACAAAAAGAAGAATATTATGTAGTAAATCAAAGGGAACATATCATAGATTGCAAATACACTAA
>NW_006246493.1:0-409 GCF_000226075.1 Solanum tuberosum
ATGATGCAATTATGAAAGAATAACAATGAAACACTGTAAGAAATTGATAAAGGGAAAGAGGTAAACTTGTAAGCTAAGCTATTTCTACTTCTAGCTAAACATATTGTCATTTCATAAAGAGAAGAGACAATTACAGAGCTTAAATAGCTAAAAGAAAGCTGGACCACTGCCACAGCTGGCAACTCCAGGACACAACAGAAAATAACAAATAGGACCAAAAGTATCCTATTCCCACAATTAGCAGGACCTAAGTGTCCAATCCTAAACTGCTACAAGCCAACAGACAAAAGAGACTTAACTGAATAAATAAAACTAGTAAACAATGCAGCCCTAACGACTTTAACGGCTAGGTACAACCTCACAAGCTGGGCGTACAACCACCTTAGCTTCAACTCCTCATTCTTGCATC
>NW_006246494.1:0-409 GCF_000226075.1 Solanum tuberosum
ATGTAGAACCACTAGAATACTTTCACAGCTCCAAGACAACACCAAATATGTCATCTGAGATAACCAAGTTTTCCCAAACATACTACCCAAGCAAGAAGACATCGTGGGATCGGTACACCCGATCCATCACTCGAGATCCACCCACAAAAGTGAAACATGCGTCGACATAGCTAGTGAATCATGCTCCAAACATGTACATAACAAAAAAGGTTGTCACATAAAAATGTACGAAATAATGGTTGAATAACACTAAATGCTTTCTCTAAGAGCACATACCAACCATTTCCATTTTGTTGATTTCGCATACTTTTCACATCATTCCACTCAAGCCCATACTCTCAATACTAACAATCATCATAAACACTCTGACCACTTACCTTACTCTAAACCAACACTTTTAAGTGGAACC
>NW_006246495.1:0-409 GCF_000226075.1 Solanum tuberosum
TTTCATCACCCAGCAACTCACAATCTCCATATTCAGCGGGGCAGACAAATGCTTCGTCCCCTCAATTTCGACAACAGAGTTTCACTTCTACCTAGTCAGCTTTGTACACAAATGGAAGTGTCCCCGGAACTACATACACACAAGCCTCTAACACGGCCTGGAACGAACAGATATCACAGCAACAGCTGCAGTCACCTTCTCCAGTTTATGGTGCGTTTCTTTGTCATTCTGCATGCATTCTGGTTTATATCAACAACAACAACAAAAAATCTGCACGCATTCTGTTTTACTTTGAAGTTCTATAGAAATGTGTACTCTGTTCGCTATAGGTCGAATTTGTCCTCATTATTATTCTCTATTACCCCAAAAGACCGGGCAACCATTAGATACGTTAGTGAAGAGTTAAACA
>NW_006246496.1:0-409 GCF_000226075.1 Solanum tuberosum
TCGTTCTTCTGGCTTAAGTAATGATAAAATTCATCTCAGGACTTCATCCATATCTGCTTTAGTTAGCTCCCTCGAATTGGAGTAAATCATTAACTGATCTCTTGCATAGTAACTCCATATAGCGTTTCCGTTTAAATAATTAATTGCTAGCTCTTGTATAATGGTTGATATACCAATTATTCTTATATTGGCATAAAACTGGGTATCTCGCTTTTTTGTATCTCTGGTTGCTGTTCGATATCTTCCGGTATTATCATATCTTTTGTTAGTCCTATCTTTACCACTTGTACACTTACCATTCTTACTTACACTTGCCCATACTCTTGTCCATACACTTGTACCTACTACCTATTAATATAGTATGACTACTTTACACTTGTCATACTTTACATGCTATAAGTTTTATAAT
>NW_006246497.1:0-409 GCF_000226075.1 Solanum tuberosum
CCGGAGCGCCCCAAGGTGAGACACTTGGTCGATTGAAACCCGTATCTAGGAGATCTTTCAACTGCTCTTTCAACTCTGCTGGTGCCATTCTATATGGCGGAATAGAGATAGGATGAGTATCTGGAATGAGATCTATGCCAAAATCTACTTTTCTCTCAGGAGGAATTCCGGGTAGATAATTAGGAAAAACTTCTGGAAACTCTCTTACTATAGGAACTGACTGAAAATGAGGTATCTCAACACTAGAGTCATTAACTCGGACTAAGTGATAGATACAACCCTTTGAAACTAACCTTCTCGCCTTAAGGTATGAAATGAAACTACCCTTAGGCACCGCTGAACTACTTCTCCACTCTAAGACTGGCACATTCGAAAACTGAAACTTGACCACTCGAGTCCTACAGTCTAA
>NW_006246498.1:0-409 GCF_000226075.1 Solanum tuberosum
GGGTCTTTGATTGCTGGTTTGAAAGTGATGTATTAAATTAATATAATGAGTAATAATTGTTAGGTATAAATCTTATAGTACATTAAATATTATACTTTTTAAAATTTGTTTTTGTTTGTCATATATGACTTGATACAAAATAATGATTGACGTGACTATTTTACTATACTATTTCTATTAATTGATGTTTTCTATTATGCTTTGAAAAATAACTTGAAGAATAAGGAATTAACGTTAAGGATAAAATATGAGGAAAAAAAATTGTATTTTCTTTATATGTTAAAAGTCGTAAAGAACTATTTTTGAAATAGCAGAGAAGTAAAAGTGAACAAAAATAAATTTGATTATCAATAATTAAGATAAGTAGATGTGTATGATATAATAGATATCGAATTAATCACATTGAATT
>NW_006246499.1:0-409 GCF_000226075.1 Solanum tuberosum
GCAATGATCTCTTCTCGGGTGCACGAAAATCAGGCCTTGATATACGAGATGTGTCTATTTACGATGGTTTTTCTGTAGATTTCGATCGTTCACTTAATCATGACGAATTTTTTGAAGCTATCCTGAATGATTTTGTTTTTCATGTCGATGAGGTTGTTGGAACATTGATGCTCTCGAATCCATCACCAAATATACTAATTGCTGATACTTTTTATGTATGGTCATCAACCATAGCTAAAAAGTATAATCTTGTGAATGTTTCGTATTGGACGGAGCCAGCTCTTGTTTTTAGTGTGTATTATCACATGGACCTTCTAAAGCAAAATGGACACTATGATTGCATTGGTAAGTATCCCTTCGTTTTAATTTAAGTGTTTTAATTTGATTAAATATAAAATTTAATATATAA
>NW_006246500.1:0-408 GCF_000226075.1 Solanum tuberosum
CTTAATTAGTGCTTTAATCACCCAAAATAGTCTCTTCCTGGTCAATTCTCACTGTAAAAAGATCAACCTAACCTTACTGTCCAATTACTCTTATTGCATATAAGCCCAATACCAAAGTTTACAGTTCAAATCATTGACTATATTCACTTGGTTCATAAGAATGAAATAAATTTCCCCTCTTTCTTCTAAACCCATGTTTATCAACTTCCCAATTCCCAATATTATAGTAATGGAAGATACAAATTCAACCTTTAAACTAAGTTAAGAAACTTACCTTATTGCGTTCTTCTTCTTCTTCCACCTCTCTCTTTAGTTTGAGAACAAAGACTTTCAATTTAAATTTATTTTTCTCCTTCGTTCATTCGCTCACTGTAGAACAAGAAGAGACCTTTTTTTTCTTTTGATCGT
>NW_006246501.1:0-408 GCF_000226075.1 Solanum tuberosum
AAAAAAAAGAAATCATGAAAGCATTTTTAATCAAACGAATCAATTTTTATCCACCTAATTGACCAGTCATTATTAATCCTTTATCTTGGCTTCATTTTAGTCAACAAATTGTCCATTGTGTCTGCGTGAGTGTATATTTGATGGGTGTGTATGCCATTCCTCGGATAAAAAGTAAATTTAGACACTAAAATGATGTGAAATTTGCGAAGAGGGTTAAAAATTATGTATCTACACTAACATCATATATAAATCTAGATACTTATTTGGAACAAGTACATACGCAAAAGAAATACTCCCTCCGTCCACTTTTAATTGACATGGTTTCCTTATTTAGAGTCAAATGATAAAAACTTTGACTAATATTTTACAATATATATTTTCATCATATTGATATGCAAAAAATTGCAA
>NW_006246502.1:0-408 GCF_000226075.1 Solanum tuberosum
TTCACAGACTATAAGCACACGAAAATCGGCACAATGAGGGGGTTTCCCTGCTCTGGGCACATTTGGCTTTCGAATTGGGACGTTTTGGCCGTGAAGGATAATTGGCTCCACAGCTAAGGTCTAAACGAACGTCCACAAAAAATTTTGGCAAAAATTATATCGGAATTCCAGATCACCAAAAAGTCCATGGACTATAGCACACGAAATCGGCAAAATTAGGGTTTTCCTACTCTGGGGCACATTTGACCTTCAAAATGGGACGTTTTGGCCGTGATGGGTAACTGCCTCCATAGGTAAGGTCTTAACGTTCGTCTACAAAAAATTTTGGCAAAAATTAGATCGGGATTCCAAATCACCAAAAAGTCTATGTATTATAGCACACGAAAATCGATAAAATGGGGGGTTTAT
>NW_006246503.1:0-408 GCF_000226075.1 Solanum tuberosum
TGTTAGGATGATCGGGGGTCCTGTCTCGACATCCCTCCAAGTTTTAGTGGCCTCATAGATGAATAGTTATAGTTCTTTTGTCTTTCCATTTTCAGTTGTAGATGTTAAGACTTGAATTGCCATTTCGGTAGACTAATATTTCTTTAAGATATTTCATGAGTTGTCCTTTGGGACTATTTTCTTGTTATTTAAGTCTTCCGCTATGAATTAAGCCAGGCCAAGGGTTTGCCTGGGGCCAACAATGGTTCTCGAGTGCTAGTCTCGCCCAGGGTGTAGACTTGGGGTGTGACACTAGTTTTAGAAATAAATAAATTAAAAAGCGAATCCTGGTTTGTGGTGGCGTCATGTAAGCGGGCCACCACAAATATAAAAGGAACATATAAAATGAGAAACAAAAAGATAGACATC
>NW_006246504.1:0-408 GCF_000226075.1 Solanum tuberosum
AACACCCCTGACCTTAAGAGTGAAATGAGAAAAACATGCATTATTTTCAATTGGTACAGCACAAAATCTGAAAGACATTATTAGTACTAAAACAACAGTTCCTATGTAATATTAGCTGCCTCTTGCAGCTTGAGTGCTTCCTTGAGACTTGTGATTATATCATTCATTGATGGACGTTTGTTACCCTCATCGTGCAGGCAGTTAATTGCAGTATCTACAAACAGCTCAAAGCAGTCAGGTGATATTCTTCCAACCAAGCATGGGTGAATCGAATGGGACGTCACAGTCATAAAACATGTTTTAATCCATTGGGCTAGACTGACCTGTCCCTGATTCAGCCAATGTTCCAATGCTTCATTGGCACATAGCATCTCAAATAACACCAAGCCAAATGAGTATGCGTATGAT
>NW_006246505.1:0-408 GCF_000226075.1 Solanum tuberosum
AAATCATATTAGAAGCCCATAATTCTCTATATTCCATTCACCCGAAAGCCACCAAGATGTACCGTGACTTGTGGGAGGTCTTTTGGTGGAATGGGATGAAGAAGAATATTGCGGAATTTGTGGCTAAGTGTCCTAACTGTCAACAAATGAAAGTTGAGCATCAAAAGTCGGGAGGTTTGTCCGAAGATATCAGTATCCCTAATTGGAAGTAGGAGGATGTGATTATGGACTTTAGTAAGGGTTTACCCTGTAACCAGCGACAATATGACTCGATTTGAGTTAATGTGGGTAGAATGATGAAATTGGCTCATTTAGTTCCCATCAAGGTCTCTTATTCGGCGGAGGACTATGCTAAGTTGTACCAGAGAGAAATGGTTAGGATTCATGGAGTTCTCTTATCCATTATCT
>NW_006246506.1:0-408 GCF_000226075.1 Solanum tuberosum
CTGCCACATGCATTACATCAAAAATCCTCTTCAACTCTTCAATGAAATTCTCTAGGTCCTCAGTAGTACTCGAACCTGTGAAACTCGAAGGATTCATCCCCCAAGAACTCACGAATCCTCGAAGTGTCAGTTCCCTCCTGTCTAGCTCCCCTCTGCTGACCCATCTGATTAGCTACAACTAGACTCAACATCCTAAATGCCTCTCTGAACTCGGCATTAGAAACTTCCCCTTGATCTTGCACTCCAGGTGCACAAGGTAACTCTTGCTCATCAACATAACGTCTAGGAAGACGCCCTCTACCAACTCTTCGTGGAGGCATGACTATCTGAAACACGCGCAAACACGGATTAAAAAGAAACTTCCTAGATATAAACTCTAACGCACGATGATGAGTGTGAAAGAAGTGA
>NW_006246507.1:0-408 GCF_000226075.1 Solanum tuberosum
TGACTCGATAAAGGAATTTGGAGCCTTTATGGCTCTCGCGAAATGCAAGGGCGGAGAAAAGTGGGAGTTCATAGTAAACTCGGACCAATTCACATGCATACAAAAAAAATGTAAATATTGTAAGAATCAATTCGAGTCGTTAAAATACTATTACTAATAGTCCATACATGAATTTAGTATCCCTACAAATGGAGTAAATAAACTCATAGGAAGAATGAGCCTAGCATGCTGACAGAGGAAACCCCCGAAAATATTAACGAATAACTACTAGTTGCTCACATTATCATACAACTTAATCACATCGTAATTAAAATTAGCATTTTAAAAAAAATAAACTAGACACTTAACCAGTAAGCAAATAAATATCGGACCTATGACAAAGACTTACTCCCTCAAAAAAAAAAAAAA
>NW_006246508.1:0-408 GCF_000226075.1 Solanum tuberosum
TTTGACTAATCCAGTCAAATAGGCGTGGCCATGACATATTTTAGATCATCAATTTTAATGTGTTACAAATTTCATGTTTATTAAATGTATTTACAAAATATAAGTACTTTTTTTTTATATCAATTTATGTATATAAATTTCCTTTTTTGGGGTTAAATTTTATAAAAATATAATCATTTTTATATTTTATAAATAATTAATTTCAAACTTTCTACTCTCTCCGTTTACCATTTAAAAATTTAAGTCGTGTTAGATTACTACTTCAAATTAGTTGTTTCTTTTTGAATACTAGTAATTTGAAATAAAAGTGAAAATAGCTTCTTCTTTTTTTCAATTAGTTGAATTTTAGAATTTTTTTAAAAAAATTCTAAGTTAAACGCTTCCAAATATCACCATAATTTTTACGTT
>NW_006246509.1:0-408 GCF_000226075.1 Solanum tuberosum
AGGTCAAAAATTAAAGTGACCAAGAGTCAAAATAACAAAAGAAAGTGATAATGATAGTTTATGTACACTCTATAATAATATCGTAATCATCATTTTTGAGAAATCTTTTCACAATATCTAGGCATGGTTAGCAAAACAGTATTCCTCCATGCTTCATCAACATATTCTTTTCTATCTCCTTTGAAAACGTTAGTAGCAATAATATGATGCGCCGACCACATTTTCTCATTTATTAATCGTTGAATCTTGACAAATTGGTTACAAATTAAGATACGAGTATTACGCTTGATACTTGAAATTGAAGTTTGAAGAATCATCTTCTTTGATTCATCATCTTCGTCTATATTTTTTTCTTCTCTTAAATTGCTGGCTATTTCAGGGACTCCAATGGACCGTCGGATTCCTTTG
>NW_006246510.1:0-407 GCF_000226075.1 Solanum tuberosum
ACGTTGTTTTTCTCTACAAGTTTAAAATGGGAATGAAAGCTACAAATGGTTTATGCAGAGTTATACTATACTTGCCATAATACAATTTTATACAGATTATCTATATTTATTAATACAATGAATGAACTTTGACTAAAGTTGCTGAAATTGACTTTTAAGTGCAATAATTAAATGAATATTGCATCTTTTGTTTTTAAGTAAGAAGAAATTAATGAGGTTTGCTAGTTGAATATTTTCCTCTCATGGAAAATTAATCTTAAGATAATCCATTCAAATAATGAATTAGAATCGTCATTAATCATTTGATATAATATTTAGGGATTAACGCAACACATAGTATCGTGAACTGGTGTTAGTTTACTCTTTTTGATTACATGTGGCTCTACCACTCATAACGATGTGTATTA
>NW_006246511.1:0-407 GCF_000226075.1 Solanum tuberosum
ATAGCACACGAAAATCGGCAAAATAGGGGGTTTATTTTATCCGGGGCACATTTAACTTTCAAAATTGGATGTTTTGGTCGTGAGGGTTAACTGACTCCATAGCTAAAGTCTTAACGGACTTCCACGAAAACTTTTTGCAAAAATTAGGTCGGAATTCTAGATCACCAAAAAAGTCTATGGACTATAGCACAGGAAAATTAGCAAAATGAGGGGTTTACCTGATCCGGGGCACATATGACCTTCAAAATGGGATTGTTTTAGCCGTGAGGCTAACCGGCTCCATAACCTAAAGGGTCGTTTAAACGGTCGCCAACAAAAAATTTTTGGAAAAAATTATGTCGGAATTTCAAATCACCAAAAAGTTCATGTAGTATAGCACACGAAAATCAGCAAAATGGGGGTTTACC
>NW_006246512.1:0-407 GCF_000226075.1 Solanum tuberosum
ACAAAGTGTTTTGAAACATGAGAAGCTGAAGAATAATAACAAGAACTCACAGAGAAGATCAGGTTGTGAAACAGGAAAAAAAAACAGAGAGTAATAGAGAAGAGAACAGGCAATTTGATGATTAGAAACAGATTGTATGTGATGATTGGAAACAACCATAACAACGTTTAACGAGCATGAAACTTTAAATAGACAATCATGATAAAACTACAATTGATGTTTTCCATAGATACAAGCATGTTTCTTGTGAACTCTAGGTTTAGTTTGTAGTTGGAAATAGGTTAATTCACATGTTAGGGAAGTCCAAGTAGCTAGTTTGTATATAACGATTACTGGTTGAATACAAATTTTCATTTAACCAAGAAGATAACTATATCTTACTTGTTTCAATTTCTTGGATGTAATGG
>NW_006246513.1:0-407 GCF_000226075.1 Solanum tuberosum
GTTTCCCATTTTATAAGGGGTCATTAGAGGGATCATGTCTACTTCTTTCTCTACAACAACTTTATTTTCCATTGGTGTAAGCTTTCTTGTTAATAATTATGGATATATTTATAACAAAGGAGAAATTGGTGAATAATGGACACAAGCCAACCAAATGATAACTTGTACCAAGGCGTGTGGTACCCGAGCCAACCGATGATATTTCATATCAGGCGTAGTATTCAAGACAATAATTTTTTAAAAAGCTTGTTTTTCTAAAACATAAATATGTTCTTACATTTTCCACTCTGTGTCTTTATTTGATAGGAAAGATGATAATGTATTTTGTGGTAATGAATGAGTGGTACAATATGTGGATGTAAAATGCTAGAAATAAATTAGAGGAAATAGCTTCATTGGAATCCGAT
>NW_006246514.1:0-407 GCF_000226075.1 Solanum tuberosum
CTTTAACAAAGTAATTAAGAAGAATCTTCTAAAGTTATTACTTTGCGACCAAAGTTAATGCTTTCTTGATCTATCACATGACATCCCGCTGAACCAAAATATACACAACATTTACACATGCCCTTAAAACATGTTAGATATCCAACTTCGCATAAATTGGAACAATCCTTAATTGAAGAACATTGTTGTCCCATCACAACATCTGAGGATCGAAAAAAAAAATTAGCACCTTGCACAAAAATTGTAATTGTTGGTTAATTCATGAGAAATTAAAAATTATTGTATGATTAAGACAGATCTAGAGTTAGTATGTTCTAAATTGGTGGGTAATAATTTAACAATTATAATAAAATGTTATGATATATTATATTTAATATAAAAAAAATCGAGTAACGTTCATAAAAAAA
>NW_006246515.1:0-407 GCF_000226075.1 Solanum tuberosum
TAGATTATGCTCAATGTTTCGAATTTAAAATTAAAAAGATAGTAACAGAGGGAGAGGGGAAGTACCTACTATTAATTAATATTTAGACACAGTGAAAGATAATAATATATTCGATATAGTTTTACAAATCCGTTTAAAAGGGTAGATTATTGTATACCATCATTATTCCTATCTAGAAAACTATTAAACTAGGAGAACATGTAAAAATAATACGGAGTAACAAACTTCTTCATAAAATTAGCTAACAAAAATAAGAGGAAAATTGGCAAATTTACACCAAAAACCCACGTGACTTCATCTCATATTCGGGCTTATATATATTGCTGTGATTTTCTGTAACGATTGGGTTTCGTCGTTATAGAAAAGCCAGCTGGGAAAATTTTTGGGTCGGAAAACTTTTTCGTAGT
>NW_006246516.1:0-407 GCF_000226075.1 Solanum tuberosum
TATTGTTAGACCTGTTGTTACTAAGGTCTATGAACGCAGAAAGAAGGGTGAAAATAAGGCTTAAATATAGTTGTTTTATTTATTAATTATTATGTGAATGTAATTCTAGTAGTTATCTAGTAGTTATCTAGCAGTTAACTAGCAGTTTAGGTAGTTATTTGGGGATAAATAGTACTGGGAAAAGGAAAAAGACAGGATTTTGGTGGGTAAGGATTTCTCAGGCAGATTTGGAGGTTAAGGTTCCTCGAAATACCTTGAATGTTAGAAGTATTCTCTACTAACTATTTGTATAACATATTCTAATTATCTGTAGCAGTAAATATTAGTTGAAGTGTTGTTCCTACTTCTGTCTTGTGTTTGGAAGTTTACAGATTTATTATTAGAGAATTGTGGGTTCCTAACAATTT
>NW_006246517.1:0-407 GCF_000226075.1 Solanum tuberosum
CCCTCCCCAAATTTATGTGTCAATTCTGAATTACACACTCACCTAAAAAAAATATATATATATATATTAGGTGGTTGGGGTGTGTGCAGATCACTACGTAACACAAATTTGTGTGTGACATTTTAAGGGGGTATATATTCCACTTTAAAAATATTTAGGGAGATAAGACCCCCATAAAGTGTAAGTGTATAGTTGAAAATTGACTAATAAATTAGGGGGGGATTTGACTATTTTCAAAGTTGATTTTTATCAACATTTCTCTTGTAATTCAAGTGGAATCAGGACAGATTTTAGCACGAACAATTGTTTAAAATATTAAGTAAAGATTAAAATATCACTTTTAATATGTTAAAATATCAATCCAAAATTTTATTGGAAAAATCACCCCATATACACATTTAAGAGTA
>NW_006246518.1:0-407 GCF_000226075.1 Solanum tuberosum
CCAAGTAACACATACCATACAATATTATTAAAGAATGCCCACCCAATGCACAACATGTATAAAACAAAAATGGAACTTAATTAAGTTTTACCTGCAGTACTTTTCCGCCAATTCTCGTCGACGGCGCTAAACCTTGCAAGCGGTTTGAGGTATGACCAAATAATATTAACCCTCTTCCTTTAATTATTATTATTTTTACATGGGTCAATTGAGATAGGCTAATAATTATTAAATTATAAATTTGGCCCATTAAACAATTAAAGTAAATTATTTAAGATTACTCATAAATTAATAACTATAGTTAAATGAATAGTTTAAATTTTCAAACCAGCTTCACCGACTGATTAGAAATAATTCAGGGCAACTATGGGGAGGACTCGTACATCTGCAAGTGGTGATCATGAGCC
>NW_006246519.1:0-407 GCF_000226075.1 Solanum tuberosum
GAGAATATGTTTCACCATAATCAACACCTGGACGCTGCAAGAAACCTTTAGCAACAAGTCGAGCTTTATAGCGGCTAAGACTTCCATCTGAGTTGTATTTAACTCGAAAAACCCACTTAGACCCTACGGGTTTAGCTTGATGATTTGCAGGTACAAGAGACCATGTGCCTTGACTCTTAAGAGCTGATAACTCTTCATTCATGGCAGCACGCCATTTAGGATCTTTTAATGCTTGGCTAACACTCCTAGGCTCAATAGGTTTGAGTATTGAATTGAAAGAAACCAAGGATCTGGTAGGCTTGGATTTACAATGGGAATTTGAGGAGGTGGCTTGCAATTTAGAAGGTTGTGCAGCAGGGGATGATTCAGCTTTAGAAGATAAAGTAGCATTGAGACAAAGTCTTTGA
>NW_006246520.1:0-407 GCF_000226075.1 Solanum tuberosum
AAAGAAAATCAAATGTTTTAGTGTTGGAGACGAAAAGTCTTAAACTATGATAAAATATTCTTTCCAACTTCCAAATAACAACTTTGTATAGCCATTCAAAGTAAATAATAAAATAAAAAAAATAAAAATAAGAGAGGTACATACCAAAAATTTTGTACGGACACGGCCTTTTTCCTTTGTAATTTTTAATGAACATCTGATCACTGATGTATGAATCGTCTGATTTATTTTCAATTAAAACTTGGGTAGAAGAATTTTTCACCCTTCAACTTTTTGTTATTTTTGAAAGTGAAGAGAGGAAATCTCCATTATATTTCTAGCAGTCATCTTTATTTCTTCTTTATTGCATTAAAAGCTTAAACTAATGATAGTAAGGATTGTAGTACGTACATGACTTTTGGGTGGTA
>NW_006246521.1:0-407 GCF_000226075.1 Solanum tuberosum
AACTTGGAGATGACAACACAAGATATTTCTTCTCAATTATAAAACACAGGAAGCTAAAACAAGCTATTTTGCAGTTGAAGGATAATAATGATGTAATGCAGACAAACCAGAAGGCAATTGCCGATGTCTTTGTGGAGTATTATGAGGACCTTCTAGGCACAAAGGAAAAGAAACGACAAAGAGCAAGTGGCTTATTTTTTAGAAATGGAGACGTATTAGATACTGAACAACAATTGCTATTAGTGAAACCATATACAACACAAGAAGTGAAGAGTGCTATGTTTGGTATTGACATCAATAAAAGCCCGGGGCCTGATGGATATGGGAGTGGATTCTTTAGAGCAGCATGGACTGTGATTGGTCAAGATGTGACACAAGCAATTCTGGAATTTATGGAGACTGGAGAG
>NW_006246522.1:0-407 GCF_000226075.1 Solanum tuberosum
ATATATATATATTATTCATGAAGTCGAGATGAACACTTAGCTGTTTTACTATTTACAATGAAAATGAGTTTGAGCTATTAATATTGCATTAACAGGTAACATAATAAGTATAATCCTTTCATTTTCTACGTCTAGTTACTTTTTTTGGCCTTGATATATAGTACTCAACTAATCCTTTTCTTTGGAAGATTACCGCACAGAGATTGCATATAATGTCTACATGGAAGTGGAAAATGATTTTACAACTTGATATTGTAGTAACCAACAACCTTTCTAGGAGAAGTCAGGGAATTGAAAAAGGATTTTAGCTCTTCCTGCTCTAATTGGTTTCAAACAGATTGATAGTCATTGACCAATGATACTTTCACGATCCGAGCCTACACCCTGGACGTGGCAGACACTCGAGA
>NW_006246523.1:0-406 GCF_000226075.1 Solanum tuberosum
TATTGACAATTGCGCTAGATATTGTTATGTTTATTTGCTGAAATGGTAAGGATGAAGCAATAGAAACATATTAGCAATATAAAACTGCAGTTGAAAATCAGTTGGATAAAAAGATTGTCATGATTAGAAGTGGAAGATGTAGAGAATATGAATCTTCTTTTGCAGAAATATATTTGGAAAATGGAATCATCCATCAAATTACTGCACATTCTCACCTCAATCTAATGAAATTGTTGATAGGAAAAAACCGAACTTTGAAGGAAATGTTGAATGTCCTATTTATAAGTTCAGGTTTACCACAAAATTTGTGGGTGATGCTATTATTATAGCAAAAGAGAACAACAAAAAATTTGTTTGTTCAAAAAGAGATAAACAAAAAGTTTTGTTTGTTAGTAAAGGGAGTAAC
>NW_006246524.1:0-406 GCF_000226075.1 Solanum tuberosum
TTGGTTATCTTGGGTGGCACATTGCTAAGACAAAGGGCCTTGTGCATACATTTGGCTTCATCTTCTCCGCCTATTTAACACCCCCTTCTTTCATTTGAAAAAAAAAAAGAACAAAAGAAGGGAGTACAAGATACTTAGATTAAAAAAATAGAGAAAAAATATTTTAGAGCAAAAAGGAAAGACTTAGAAAACAAAAACGATTTTCATTTTTGTTTGGTTTGTGATTTCAACTAGTATTGCTTCCATTGTTGTTTGTCATCACTATTCTTATGTATTTCTCTTTACAATTTACAACGTAATTTATAAGTTTACAAAGAATGAAACATGTTTCTTTTGTGGTTGATTAATTATTTATATTAAGTTTTGTTTTAATTAATTAAGCATGTTTTGATATTTGACATAATTA
>NW_006246525.1:0-406 GCF_000226075.1 Solanum tuberosum
TTGTTGAAGAGATGAGAAATGTCTTTAGAAAATGTTTTTATGAATATTCTGATAGAAAGAAAAATATATTAGATTTAAAAAATTGTTGGCATGGGAAACAATGTTCAATGTTGATGCAACATCTATCAACAATGTTCAATTCTTTTTCCAAAAAGAAAAATCCCTACTGATTTTTTTATATAAGAAATCAAGGCAGAACAGTCTTCAAAAATTTTTTTTTAATAAGAAATCAAGGCAGAACAGTCTTCAAAAGTGACTTTTAGATTTTTTTTCTTTAACTAATGCTACAGGCCTACAACAATCATAAAAAGTAGGAAATCATGGGTCTATGTTGGCCAATTTGCAGGTTTAAGCTTAAAAGGACAGAACTTGAATCAAGTGCTAGTAACATGGTGGACAACACTGA
>NW_006246526.1:0-406 GCF_000226075.1 Solanum tuberosum
GAGAGGCTATAAGATGTTAGGAAACTACACTTCTTTCCTTATTCTTAAGTCGTGCCATGAAGTTTAACTTTATAAATTACATCTCCTAATTCGTCTTTTGTGCCTTCAGGATATGAATACACAAAGAGCTAACGCAAGGAGAATAGAGGATAATAACGTCAATGAAGAAGCTCCTCAAGAGAATCAAGCTCCTTAAGCTATTCAATCTCCGATTAACCCTCTGGCTATGTTAGATGTGGAAGTTAGGTCGGCTCTTATAACGTTGGCCCAAGCCGTTACAACTCAAGCCCAAGTATGACGGCCCAAGCCAATTGAGATGTTGAAACTCATGTGAACTCTACGGCTTCTAGATAGAGGATTTTTTTTAGGGTGAACCCTCTCGAGTTTCTTGGTTCCAAAGTGGGAG
>NW_006246527.1:0-406 GCF_000226075.1 Solanum tuberosum
TCAACAAAATGGTGTGGTGGAAAGAAAACACAAATACTTACTTGAAGTTGCCAGATCCCTCATGTTTCAATCCAAAGTGCCTCTTAGGTACTGGGGAGAATGCATCCTCACAGCCACTTATTTGATCAATAGACTACCCTATACCATTTTGAAAGGCAAATGTCCTTATGAACTCTTGTACCAAAAGAAACCTACATACTCTCACCTTAGAACTTTTGGGTGTTTATGCTACCCCACAGTCACCAAACCTCACAAAGATAAATTTGAACCCAGGGCCACTCCTCATGTGTTTGTGGGATACTCTTTTCACACAAAAGGGTATAAGGTTCTCAATCTAGCTACTAAAACAATACATGTATCTAGAGATGTCAAATTTCTTGAACATATTTTTCCTTTTGATGTTTCT
>NW_006246528.1:0-406 GCF_000226075.1 Solanum tuberosum
CCTTTATACAAGGCATTTTATGGTTCTTGTTTTTCATTGTCATTCCATATACTTGTAATATAAAGAAGAGATGATGGTAGAGAGGGTTGCAGAATCTTTTCGCGGGGTCATGATAACTGTTGTCATAGACTCACACTAAAAAATATATAAGCTATTGAAACTGTTATTTTTTCAGTTAGTGGTTAGGTCTTAAAATTTCATGATTGATGCCATTTTGTTGATGCTGCTTTACACGAGAGTTTCGTTTCCAATCCGGGATGACTACCTAATGTGAGTTCACTTCACAAACTTGACTTAACTGATAATTTTAACATTATTTGTCCATCAAAAGTCCATGTTTATGTAGATATTTCTATGGACACTTGAGCTAGGGTTGATTAGCCTGAACATGCTCTAGAAATAAAAC
>NW_006246529.1:0-406 GCF_000226075.1 Solanum tuberosum
GTCCCGCCCAGGGTGTAGGCTCGGGGCGTGACAATAGTCCTTCCAACAACTATTAGGTTGATAAGATTTGTGTGGAGGAGAAGATAGTAAGAAAATGACAAAAAAATATGTTTGAACAAGTCAGTCAGCTGACATTGGGACACAGGCATTCATTCTCAACTGGAAATATTAATAGCTGAAAGGATGAGTCAAGTAAAATCTCATTAAATTAATACTTGATAAATTAATTGTAAGGTCCCATATTTAAACAAGGACATATTAGTCCTTAGTAAAAGAAAAAGAAAAAAAAGAAAAAGAAATACAAGTGGGCCTTAGCCCATCTGAACGTATCTAGGGAAACAAATTAAGACGAAGGGATTTTGGGAGTTAAAAAATCTTTTCCCAGCAGCTCTTGAAAAAAAAAAAA
>NW_006246530.1:0-406 GCF_000226075.1 Solanum tuberosum
TACGATACAAGTAGGGCTCATCCCAAAATAATTTCCTAACATCATGCATAAACTTCTTCCTTTGATGGAAAGACAAGTTCGGAGGTACCACATCGCTTGCCAAGTAATTAGCAAAGTCTGCAAACCAAGGGATCAGATCATGAGAAACAGCCAATACCTATTCATCTGGAAAGGTATCATTAATTTCAGTCCCATCACCAAGCTTTAGCATAGCTTCTTTCTCTAATCTGGACAAATGATCGGCAACTTGATTTTCGGTCCCCTTTCTATCTTTTACCACAAAATCAAACTCTTGCAGCAGCAATACCCATCTAATCAACCTCGGTTTTGCATCCTTCTTCGCTATCAGATACCTCAATGCAGAATGGTTAGTATGCATTATGACCTTAGTACCAAGCAAGTAGGA
>NW_006246531.1:0-406 GCF_000226075.1 Solanum tuberosum
GTTTTAACAGAAATTTATAAAATCATTAGCAAGAATATGCTTATTGCAGCTCCGGGAGCTGATTATGGGAAGCCATAATCTTTAAAGGGAGCCAGGATAATTGCTCCTGGACAGGACACAGATTCTGGTGGGAATAGTGGTGGCTGCTGCATATCCTTTTAAGTACTCGATGCTTATTCAAAAGCTCGAACAGAAATTATATTGGTTCAATTTTCCTTTCTCCACTGGCACCTCCTCTAACTGAGAATCTCTGATGCGGAGAATTTCCAAATTGACAAGTTTGCCAATAATGGATATGTCATCCAACCATAAATTACTCAGACATAGCGTCCTCGGATTTGACAACCTCTGAATGGATGCTAGAAAAGGTGGAATGGTTTACTCATTCCAACAAAAAAATCATCAT
>NW_006246532.1:0-406 GCF_000226075.1 Solanum tuberosum
TTATAGTTAATAGTAAAAGCTAATATGTTTGGCATCATTGGGGAAAATGAAACTCGGCAGACGAAACTAACGCCAGCATGGCTTTAGATTGTGGTAGTCTTAAGCAGGTGCATGAAGCTATTATTCGTAGCCTAATGCTCATCTACGTTCAGATTTATACTACCATATATGTAATTGTGTATAAAGTATGGAAATATAGAATTCCAAAATCGAAGAATATACAGAATCAGAGTTTTCACTTCTTAGCTGGATCAGCAAAAATCCTTCTGAGATGGCAGAATCCCCTCTCTTTATTCTTTCCTGTTTAATTGCTGCGCTCCTACATCACTGATCCACCCCACATATCAAACAGAAGTAAAATTATAATTACATTTTAAACGTTGGGCCCGTGCATAGCACGGGCAAC
>NW_006246533.1:0-406 GCF_000226075.1 Solanum tuberosum
ATTTATGATTAAAATAACTAAATATTAATTAATCACTGATTCCACTACTAACTAATGAAGGGTAAAATTAAAAGTAGTCTTGAAAACGAAACAATTAAGTTAATTTGAAAAATAAAAAATACCTCAAAAATTAACTTGATATGGAATGGAGAGAGTATTTTTATTGATGCATTTAAAGAGTGAATTGAAGTTTTGTAAAATTGTCAAAATGATTGAATCTAGTATTATACTAACTATCTGAGATATTAACCTGATGAATATCTAAAATTTGACAAAATAATCCATAACATGGACATGTATCTCTCTCATAATCTAATAAATTTTTATCTGCTTACGGTTTTTTGAGCTTCTTCTATCCAACTTTTGATAGATATAGTAAAACCTGTCAATATATTTAGCTTAATCA
>NW_006246534.1:0-406 GCF_000226075.1 Solanum tuberosum
TAGGATTAATAGAATAATATATTTTAAGATAACTGGATAGTGATCAAGAACACTTATATTAACATAAAAGTTGGCGAATGATTTAAAAAGTGCAAAGATATACTCTTTTTCATAAAGGTATTTTAATCTGATCTTTTCTTTGGAGGACATCCAGATTGTATAACTTATAAAAGAGAAATTTCTGATTGTCTTGATTGTTCTAAAATTTATAGGAACATGAGTAATTTAAAGTGTGGTTGGATGTATGAGATGTTGGATGGACGAGGGGGTATACTCTCCAGTTTTATAACCAGTGTGAATACCTTTATTCAGTATGCATGTTCACAAACAAATCGTATGAGTGGTGACAACATTAAATGTCTTTGTAAAATCATAACCTTAAATACATGGATGTTGAAATGGTTAA
>NW_006246535.1:0-406 GCF_000226075.1 Solanum tuberosum
TTATCTATTTCTCCATAAACAGTGGAATATCCCTGTTTTTTTTTTATATTATTGGATTTGTTAGTTCTTGATTTAAGGGGATAAGTTGGAATGATAACTATTGCCCTTAATTGAGTGTCTCTTTAATTGATCATGCGTTAATCCAGTCTGGCTTCAAACCTTTAAAAAAATAGGATTTTTGTGAATCGGTGCTCTATTTAAAATTTGGTTAAATTGTTAAATCGTGTATTTGGAGTTGTACGATATTGTCCTTCCTTAATTAATTGTCCCTTTCACTGATGAAGTTGATAATCCTCATTTTAGTTGATGTCTTAACACTTGTCGGTATATTGACTTAGTAATATCGATGATATTGTTTAAATTTTTCTGTTTTGAGTGATTCCGTTGATTGCTAAATTGGTTACTT
>NW_006246536.1:0-406 GCF_000226075.1 Solanum tuberosum
TAAAATTTTCAATTCACAAGCAACAAACACAAACTAATAATCAAACAATCCCTAATTCAAACTAATAATCAAAAACTCTAAATCATTCACTTACTAACTAACAATCAATAAAACTAAGTGTATTAGTACTCTAATTTTGAGATACTTCAACTAAATAGAAACAAAAGTAATCTTTTATGGAGGTTCTAAAAATTCACCTTGAGTAAGAAAGTCGGGAATGGTGGCGCGAACTGAGAAAACTGACATGGAGGCGGCGCCGATCGGGATGGAGGCGGCGCGACCAGCAGCTGCGCGCGACCTTCCTCTACCTCTGCAGCTGCGCGCGACCTTCCTATGTTGCTGCCATGGTGGCGTGGCATGTTGCTGGTCAGGGATGGTGGCGTGGCGCCGGTCGGGGAGGGTGGGG
>NW_006246537.1:0-406 GCF_000226075.1 Solanum tuberosum
TAAGCAAGGTTGCAAATATAACATTATTTCGAGTTCCTAAAATGAGAATAAACATACTGTAGTAATTAAGCGGTGGTTTATCAGCACGCGACTCTTGTTAGCATTTTCGGGGTGTCACAACTCTCTCCCCCTTAAAGAAATTTCGTCTCAAAATTTACCTTACACTAGTCCCGGAACAAGTGCGGATACTGGGTTCTCATGTCTTTTTCTCTTTCCCACGTAGCTTCTCTTACAGAATGGTTCCTCCAAAGTACCTTTACTAAGTGAATTCTCTTGTTTCTAAGTTGCTTTACTTCTCGAGCTTGAATTAGAATAGGTTCTTAATTAAACGTCAAGTCAGGATTAACCTCAATAGATTCGACTGAAAGAACATGAGATGCATTAGAAGGATATCTTCTAAGCATAG
>NW_006246538.1:0-405 GCF_000226075.1 Solanum tuberosum
GAAGGAATCTCCACAGTCAACAAGTTGACTCTCTCAAAAGTGGAGTCAGCTCCTCCAACAATGATCTTGTTGTCATTGTCCAGACCTCTTACTCCAGTCTCTCTCGAAATGTGGAAGGCTCCTACAACTCCTTCTGTGAAAATTTCATCAACATCCTCAAAATACTTTCTGGGTGATAGCTAAAATCTAATCCTGGATCTTTTACTTTTTGTCTGCTACTTTTGAACTATCTTTCAATAGGGGTCTGTCCCTACCTTTCTCTATTTTTTGGATTACTTATTGAGGACTCTTTGTCCTCCTAAGTGCTGCTCTGTTATTATATGTTGCTACATGTTTTAGCTATATCCTGTGTGTCCTCATTTTTTTTTACTTTTTGATTATGCCAAAGGGGGAGAATTTGTTTCC
>NW_006246539.1:0-405 GCF_000226075.1 Solanum tuberosum
ACACGTCCCCTAAAGTACCCTAAATACCCCTTAGTTAAATGGACTCTTTAATGAAGTAAAAATAGATTTTTAAATTTCTGCATTTTCGTCGCGAAACAAGTCCGCGACGCGGAGCTGTTTTGTCAGACCCCAACCCTAGGTGAGGCGGAAAAGTACCATATGAACACATGCTTTACAAGTCACCTATGATGAAGTAAACTACTATGCAAATAGATTTACTAATGAGAAGTTTTGTATACAGTACATGTCGACTAGCTGAACCGATACATGTGACAAGTGAAACTATGAATACAGATTATAGCTTTACAATGTCTACAAAGCCTCTACTATCTATGACTGTACCACTATGAAAATGTGCATATTGAAGAGTCGGAAAATCCCCGAATCAACCTGGAGCTCACCAAC
>NW_006246540.1:0-405 GCF_000226075.1 Solanum tuberosum
TGTTGTTATAACTGTTTGAATAAAAAGGAAACCCTTAAGCATTAAGCATATATCCTGCTAGCTGCATGCGCATTATTTTCTAACTAGCTCTTTAAATTTCCCTTATTAACCAGCCTGATCTGAAATGGCAACTTATCCCTGATCAACATAACTTCTGGTTATACGTACTTCCTGATTTCTCTAAGAGCCACAGTTACGTTCCTGGCCTGAAACGGGAAGGCTTCTTCACTCCTCCGTTGCTTCCTTGGAGCCTTTAATTTCCATCAGGCAGTTTGCTAGCTAGGTATGTCAAAGCAATTGTTCTTGTTTACTTCATTTCATTAATTATACAACAAACTTTCTTCTCATATACATTTATCAAGATTCACTTTTAGGAGGTGAAATTCATTCAAAAAGAGAGAGAGA
>NW_006246541.1:0-405 GCF_000226075.1 Solanum tuberosum
TTTGGATGGTTTGATGTAAGATTATTATATATGTTTTCATCATCTTGAATGGTGTGTAGATGAGGGAAAATAAATTAGGAGATAGAAGGGCTGAGTTTTAGACTGTGACTCTCCCTCCGATGCTCTTTCGATATTGTTTTTTGGATATGTAGAAACATAGCAATCTTTTTGTTGTAAAAATAGTGGATTTATGCATGTGATCTTACTATAGTCATATGCAAAAAGTTCAAATCAAGAACATAATCAAATTGTTTAAGTTACAGGTAGTTTTAAGAGGAAACAAAAACATGTCACTAAAGCATAAACAACTTCAAAGTTATTAGGCAAGAAAGAAATCTAAGGAACATTTTTCTTCTTAGCATATGCTCCATTTCCAACTCTCTTTCTAGTTTGAGAAAGCGCCTC
>NW_006246542.1:0-405 GCF_000226075.1 Solanum tuberosum
TGAAAGAAAATAAAGAAGATGGAGATAGGGAAATTTTCTGTGTATTTCTTCATCAATAATTACATAGATTTATACATGTATCCTAAGGACTAGAGTGCAAGAAACGTAAGGACTAATTACAAATTATTTAAAAATTACTGTAACAAACTCTAACTAATTCTATACACCTCATTGTGTTCTAGAAGATGCTGTTTTGTTTCTTTGAGCCTAACAGAGTATTGCTCACAAAGGCCCAAATCTGATATTGATCACAAAGGCCCAAATCGGATTGGCCCAAGACATTTACTCTTTTCAGACAAGCTTGTATAGTTTAGAACCTTCACTTATTTCTGAATCAAGCTTGTCTTTTTCATCTCTTCCTTTTCTCTGCTGCGTATCAATTGAGGAAGAAAGCTTCTCTCCAAC
>NW_006246543.1:0-405 GCF_000226075.1 Solanum tuberosum
ATATAGGCTTTGCTTAAATATGGATGCACGAGCGCCCAATAAAATGGATAGTTACTCATAAATTTGAACAAATGGGAGAGAAAATAAGATTTTTTGCTTCTTTCATGATAATCAAGAAATTCTCCGAGAAAAGCAATTTATAGCTCAAAACTCGATAGATAATCACCTACTAAAAAATGATGGCCTAAAATGACGGGCGATGTGTCTCTTTTAGCTATTAATAATGGAAAAGTGATGTAGTCACTTTCTTCACTTTTCAAAAAGCAACATATTGAGTCGTTTCTTTCTTTTTGTAAAAAAAAATATATTTTCTTCTTAAGCAACAAATAACGTTGCCTTTTTAAAAAAAAGAAAGAAAGAAAGATAGAAAAATGACAACCGATGTCTTTTTTTCTGCAATTTTTT
>NW_006246544.1:0-405 GCF_000226075.1 Solanum tuberosum
AGAGAAAGAACTCAAGAGGAGAAAGGAGGAGAAAAAGTAAAGATTCGTCAAGTTCTTGCGATTTTGATTGCGAAGTTCGCCAAGGGTTAATCCCCACGAGGTATGTGAGACTTTCATAGCGTTGAGTTAGTTCACTCACGTGCCAATCATGTTTATTTCAGAGAGATTTGTTCTAGAAAGTTGAAAGTTTGATGATCTTGAGTTGTGTTCTTGAAATTGGCTTTAGTTCTTGAGTTAAGATGATATTGTTGAGTTCTTGAGGAAACCCTATCGATTATAGGTTCGTCTATGGATAGATTCTGGTGTACATGTACTTGGTATTTAAATCTAAAGACAAATTGAGAAAATGAACTGAATTTAGCCGAATTGAGGTAAGAAAACGAAGAAGAAAAAAAGTCCGTAGAA
>NW_006246545.1:0-405 GCF_000226075.1 Solanum tuberosum
CCCTACAGGGGCATTGGATATCGGCCTTATTCGTGATGAGGTACTTCCCTTGGGTACCGATCTTGCAGGCACAGGGTAGTGAACCCATTATCCCAGACCACACCGACACTGTCCCGGGCTCTTCTTCTCAAGCAGCTAGTATGGCTCCTAGCCCTTCCTGGTCAATACCATAATTAGGAGCTACTGTTGTCCCATTCGCCAGAGTACAGAAGTTAGAGGCTCAGATGGCCACACTGCTGCATCACATCCAGCCGTGGATACAAAAGTCGATAGCCGATTCCGAGGCGAGGATGGAGCGCAGGATGAAGGGGATGATGGACCGGAAGGTTCAGGCTGTTAATAAGCGGCTTGATGCCTTTGAGTTTCTAGTCTCGAGCGATCAGCCCCGGCCACAGATCTATCTGC
>NW_006246546.1:0-405 GCF_000226075.1 Solanum tuberosum
TTGTAAATCAGATACATTGTTTGAGGTGAAGAAACAAGAGTGAGGATTTTCAATGTATCCGCTATGTATTAATACACCATACAAAACGGCTGAAGAGATACATAGCTTTGATGGATACATGTTTGTGTGGTAATTGCTATATATCAAATACATTTAATATATTTTCAAATTTATGTATCATGCCTAAAATATTAGTGCATGATATATTACAATTTATATATCTTATTTTGTATAACAAATATTGTATTTTATAAAAAGATACATTATACATGTAATTATTTCAAATAGATTGTTTTGTGTTTGATGCATAACACAATGATGATCAGTTGATATGTATATAATACATGTAATAAAGTTTGAAAACTATTAAATTTGATATATATTATGTATCATGCACATATCAAT
>NW_006246547.1:0-405 GCF_000226075.1 Solanum tuberosum
TATATATATATATATATATATATATATATATGCATTTTAAGTTTTTTTAGTATTATGTATTCATAAATATACCAAAATGTGTAGTTACATAAAAAATTATAGTATTATATCATACAACCTAATGTTAGTACAAAATTAAATGTGTAGATGTTTAAATTTTGACTACAAATTTTTGATGTTGAAACAAATACCAAAATTATTGATTAACAAAAAAGTTGCTTGTAATTTCTTTTTAACATATATTTGTACACATATAAGATTGTAAGGTGTTAATATGATATATTTTTTTCATTTTTTTTTAAAAGTAGAAGTCATATTTCTCTATTATATGACTATAAATAAATCGAAGTTGAACCAACTATGGTTGCGAATGTTTCATGCATACTGCAAAATATCAAAATAAAA
>NW_006246548.1:0-405 GCF_000226075.1 Solanum tuberosum
CCTGCATTACTAATCTCTGCATTACTAATCCATGTATTAATAATCCCTACATTATGCATCTTTGTACCAAACGACCCCTAAGAGTCAAAAAGAGAAGTTGAATTTGAGCCCTTTGGGCCTAAATTCACAGCTGTCCAAAAGTGAGCTTTTGTTGATGTATTTCTGGGCTATGGGCCCATTCCACCCTCATATATAGCTGTACATCAGCTCCTTGAACATGTGTTTTAGCTTTCGAGACCTGTATTTGTACTTCCCTTTCGTGCCATTCGGCATGGGGGCTGACTCGGAGAGTTGTTGGGTTCATCCCAACGAATAAGAGAGATGCAAGGAGGCAAAATTGAATTTAATTAGCGAATTCAGCTAAAACTAAAATAAGATGAATTAATATTAATTAATTAACGAGCT
>NW_006246549.1:0-405 GCF_000226075.1 Solanum tuberosum
CATTAGTGAAATTATGAAAATGTCAAAAATGTTCTTAAATTATGTGAGATAAATAAAAATATTCTATGTTTATAGTTTGATCCAAAAATATCTTTATTATCAATATTTTGGTCCAAAATGCCCTTGATGTTAATAGTTTGATCCAGAAATACCACTATTGTTACTAAATTGGTCAAAAATCCTCTTTTTCAAATAAATTATTATTTTTTTATTTTTTATTTTTAACACATTTTGTTCTTAACAAAAATATTACCTTTAATAAATTGTATTCTTGTTTTCTTTCTTTTAAAATGACTTTAATCAATGAAATGTAGAAAATAATTTCGTCTTCTTCTTAATCTCAATTAAAATAGAATAACTAAATGTACTTTTTTAATGGATAATATATGTCATGTTTATAAGATC
>NW_006246550.1:0-405 GCF_000226075.1 Solanum tuberosum
AAGAATAAGAAGATCAAGAAGGATGAAGATGAGAAGCTAGATGGTTTTGAGATGTCTATCAAAACCAAGAGCAAAGCTATTAAAAAATTACACCTTGCTCAAGCCGAAGAATCAGCATCTTCTGACAATCATAAATGTCCCAATTAAGAAGTTTTATTATTATTGTTGTAGTTCTTGCTTTTTTCTCTATTTTTTTTGTATGGTGTATGTAACTAGGGTTAGACACATAATATACTCCTATGAGTATATATAGGCTAGCTAGTTATCTTCCCAACCTGGTCATTTTCGTTTACAATTTCCTTTCTACTTAAGTGTCGATCCGTCATTTATGTTTCAAAGGTCTTGTTTTGTTGTTCAAACTTGTTCATTTCAATGGATTCTCCATAAAAGAATTTCTTCAATTGT
>NW_006246551.1:0-405 GCF_000226075.1 Solanum tuberosum
AAAAGGCTTTTTAGAGACCAACATTTAGGGAGAAGTTAAAAATTTGGTCCCTAAAAGTATCCTTATAGGGACGACTTTTCCTTCTCGTCTCTTTATTTTTTGTTGCAGCGAAGACATTATAATCTAGTCTCTATAGTAATTAATAACTGGTCCCGAAAATAGAATTTAGTGGGTCAAAAGGCACCACTCCTCACTAAATTAAAATATACTTGTCTTTCTTTTTGGGACTTAGTAAAATCCCTAAACCCTAATCTGCTCACCTTCAAGTTGCCCCACATTGAATACACCTCTTCTTCTTCATCTCCATCGAC
Source organism: Solanum tuberosum (assembly GCF_000226075.1). NCBI lineage: Eukaryota > Viridiplantae > Streptophyta > Magnoliopsida > Solanales > Solanaceae > Solanum > Solanum tuberosum. The sequence goes on from NW_006246551.1 coordinate 312, forward strand.
TAAAGTTGCTTCTTCCAACATCACCAACCTGAAAATTCTTTGATAACACAAAATTAATAAACCAATGAAGCTAATTTCCTTCCCGTCATGAGTA
>NW_006246552.1:0-404 GCF_000226075.1 Solanum tuberosum
TTTTTTATCAAAGTGGTCGAATTTTCTCACTTTGGTTGGTTGTCCGCAACACAATCTCCACCTGGTCAGTTCCTTTTGGAATTTTTTTCGTTGAGGTCGCTAAAACATTTTGAGCCTACAGCTATATTAGTTTTTAATTTTATTCGATCATCGGAATTAGGCTTCCGGTGCAACACTAGCTTTCAAGCTAGACCAATTAGTAATTGGTTCACTTTACATTTCATTGCCAAGTGAATCTCATGCACTTGGTCTTAAAAATACAAGTGTTCGCAGGACACGCTTCAGTCAAGTAAAAGTGTCTAGATGGTTACTAGAGAAGCTTAAAATGTCTATCTTCCAAAAAGTGCAAATTTTAAGGTGCTATCTAAGTATTTAGCCAAAAAGATATTCAAGAAAAAATAATG
>NW_006246553.1:0-404 GCF_000226075.1 Solanum tuberosum
GCCCATTGTTGTATCCTCCAGACTGAGAACCTGCTCCTCTTGAATTTCCATTATTGTAGTTCCCTTTCCTTCTTTGCTTCCAATCTGTAGGATAACCTATCAGTTTATAACAATTCTCTCTAGTGTGTCCAGTGAAATGACAATAGTCACACTTCTTTCCTTTGTAGTTCTGATTTCCATAGCTGATTTCTGCATTTCTATTCACCTGCATTGCAATTGGATTAACCTTTTCACCCACACCAGTCATACAGGCCAAATGTTGGATCTCATCTTCTACTATCATTGCATATGCCTAATTTATAGTAGGTGTAACTCCTTTCAATAGGATTTGTCTTCTAGCTTGATCATATGAATCATTCAAGCCACTCAAAAACTGAATTAGTCTAAGCTCGTATAGGTGATCT
>NW_006246554.1:0-404 GCF_000226075.1 Solanum tuberosum
CTCATCCTACTTCTCATGTCAGCAACCATCTCCGGAGTATAGTGATAAAGTTGTGTGAACTTCAGACTGTACTCATGCACACTTAAAGAATCCTGCTTAAGACTGAGGAACTCTCGTACTTTGCTTCTCTCAATTTTCGAGGAAAGAAACGCCCTAAGAAGGCCTCTTGAAACAAAGCCCCAGTCACAAGTGGTGCACCTTCAACTCAATTCTTCTTCCATTGATCAAACCAGATTCTAGAGACACCCTCCATTTGGTATGCAACTAGTTACACCCTCTCAGTATTATCAATATGCATAATCTCAAAAACCTTTTGAAGCTTCTCAACAAAGTTTTCTGGGTCCTTAGTAACACTTGAACCAGTAAAGCTTGGAGGATTCATCCCCAAGAACTCACGAATCCTT
>NW_006246555.1:0-404 GCF_000226075.1 Solanum tuberosum
TATATATATATATATATATATAGACACACACACATTTTGATACCTAATTTCTATTTATTAGGAAGTTGGAGAGAGCGACATATAAATGACCTTATATTTGAAAAATAATTAATTACATTATTTATTAGGTTTGTTGACAAAAAAATTTGTGGAGGTCTGTGACGACCTATTAAATGGCGTGCATTACTTTGGAGGGGCAAACGTCAGTATTTTCAAGTTCATACGAGGCCAAAATGGAAAATAGGAATTTTTTCCATTTTCGTGTGTTATAGTCCATGGATTTTGGTGATATGTGCGTCCCATGGTTTTTTTACCGGAATTTTTTGTAGGCGTCCGTGACAACCTATTAAATGATGTGTGTTGGTTCAAAGGGGTAAACGTCAAAATTTTGAAGTTCAAATGAG
>NW_006246556.1:0-404 GCF_000226075.1 Solanum tuberosum
GTGATGTATTGTGATATATATAGGAGTCCTCTTTTTTATTAGATACGTGGGGGTGTGGGTCTTTTTTTTAGTTAATTAGTTTTAGTCGTGTATGTATAGGGGTCTGTTAGTTCGGATGGTTTCGTGGGGGTGTGGTAGAATAGGGTGAGTATATGGGTTTGTGGGGTATGGGAAGTGGGGGTGAATTTTCTTATTCTTATTTTTAGTTTTATTTTTACTTTTAAAAGAATAATAATTAACTATACATATAAATAATAAATCATAATAATATATCAACTAATTAAAGGAATATTAAAAATTATATTTTATTATTGGTAAAAAATAATAATAAAACTAACAGCAAAAATAGCCTACAAAAGCACATAACTGAAATTTAAAACTCCATCACTTCACCTAATTCTTAG
>NW_006246557.1:0-404 GCF_000226075.1 Solanum tuberosum
GTTTTGGGAGATAATTACTTGAATGGGTGAGTTTTTTTACTTAAAATGACTTATATAGGTGTACCAAACTAAGGCAAAACGACTTCACTTTATTTGGATTAAAACCAGAAAAGACCAATTAACCCTCAAATTAAAGTGACTTGCCTAGGGACCATGTGAGACCCCATGATTCTTCGTCCCCTTCGTGGACCTTGAGGCTGTGGCTAGGAAAATGTGCCCTTAGCCCCTTCTCCACGAGTTGTGGTGCCTACCACGAGTTATGGTCCCTCTTGTGGGCCTTGAGGCAATGTCTAGGCCACCTTCTTATCAAACCTTACACACTCAACTCCCCTCCACGAGCCTTCCGATGAGTCGTGGTCTCAAGCACGAGCCATGAAGTGGCTCGTGAAGAGGGGCTGTTTTGG
>NW_006246558.1:0-404 GCF_000226075.1 Solanum tuberosum
CCCCAACGTTCCCACAACGTCCTGGGCGTAAGGATTTTGTAGAAATACGGTTAAATCAATACAAAAATGGGTGGGAGAAGTTGAAGGATTTCTTGGTGTAGAACTCGCATTTAGGCCTTATTTAGGAGTTAGTTTGCCGAAATAATTGCTTATTTATGTTCTAGGAAAGTTCATATACTCTGATCTGCTGAAATTCTGTCGAAAACAGAGGTTTTGGGATGAAAATGCGTCATTGTCAAGCCTGGTGTTCGTCAGGATGAAAAACATAGCAAGAATAGTATCAGTACAAACACACGTACTAGTAGGCATCATCGGTTAACCCGACTCCCACCACATAATATAAGGGAATAACTAGTACAATTATGCAATAAACCCCTTGTTTCTCCACCTCTTCCCTCTCTTAA
>NW_006246559.1:0-404 GCF_000226075.1 Solanum tuberosum
TTGTTCAACTGTCGATAATCAATACACATCCTCATGAGTCCATCTTTCTTCCTCACAAACAACATAGGATCACCCCATGGAGAAACACTAGGGTGAATAAATTCCTTATTCTACAAATCCTGCAACTGATCCTCCAATTCCTTCAACTCATCTGGAGCCATACTATAAGAAGGAATAAAGATGGACTTGGATCCCGGCTCCAAGTCAATAGCAAAGTCATTATCCCTATCAGGAGAAACACTTGGATGATCAGTAGGGAACACATCTACAAACTGTCGAAGCACGGGCATATAATCCATGAGAGATGGCTCAACAGTAGTATCCCGAATGAAAGTCTAGTAGGACAAACACCCTCTATCAACCAATCTATGAGCTCTAATGAAGGAGATAACCTTGCTAGGGTA
>NW_006246560.1:0-404 GCF_000226075.1 Solanum tuberosum
TTAGTACTTGAGACTCACTAGCTAGACATGATATATAATTTATGCAATAAATCTGAAGAGGCGACTGACCCCTGCCTCTCTCACATAAAAGTATGATAACACTTGTCTATATATACCTTTTATTCTCCTATCAATATCATTAGTCTCTCTGCACCTTCCTATCTAGTGTTCTGATAAGCAAGTTGAAGATGTGTCATATTTTGTCTAGTCACCTCAATCTAGTTCTTCTTTGTCCTACCTCTACCTCTTCTAAAACATTCTATAGCCAGCCTCTCACATCTTCTTACTAATGTATTCACACACCTCTTCATCATATATCCGGACCATCTCAATCTCGCTTCCATTATCTTGTCCACCACAAATGTCAATACCACATTGTCCTATATAAACTTGTTCTTAATCTT
>NW_006246561.1:0-404 GCF_000226075.1 Solanum tuberosum
AATATATTCAATTGACCACCCTTGAGCCTTGTTCTTAATTAAGTAGCACGAAAACATCATCTCTCTTCAGCATGTACTTCTCGGACAAAATCATCTGCAGCACTGCCGAACACATAACGAGAAATAATAGGAGGCTGAAAAGGTGTCACTCTGGCAGACGAATGAAAGGTGATGTTTGTAAAGGATAAATATACATTGACTCTAACTAGCTAGGATAGCAAATTGGAAGGATTGTTCCGTTTTGTGAAGTCTAGTAATGATAGCTGGAGACATGACTCCTCAAGGAACCTCTTGTATAAATATTAATTTGTCTTCAATGATAATTTACAGAAGAAAAGTTTTTCTTTCAGTGTTGTTCCAAAATTCAGCCCAAGGTAGCATTGGTACGAAACAAAACACCTTAG
>NW_006246562.1:0-404 GCF_000226075.1 Solanum tuberosum
GACACTCGGAAGACGCCAAAGTCATAGCTCAGTTGAATCAGGAGCTACGAAAAGCCAGGCAGTGTATGTTAGAACTAGATGATAGCATGGAGCAATAGATTCAGTCGGTCGAAAGGTTCAGACATCAAGAAGGGGGTCGGTTGGCAAGAGATCACCTATGGGCGAACATATATGCTATGTGGGAAGAGGTCAACATCGCCAAGAGGGCCAGACTTGGTGAAAGATCCGGATGAGCTTGGAGTTTGTTATCATCCCCTGCGTGGGATTGCTTTATTTGTACTTTGTCTTGTAATTTATTTTCCGAACTCTTTTCCCCAATTTTATGTTTGTCAAACATTTTTGAAGTCTATTAATGAAATATTTTGGGAATAATGAATTGGCTTAAAAAGACATATACATCCTTC
>NW_006246563.1:0-404 GCF_000226075.1 Solanum tuberosum
TAGTGAATATTGAATCGAGCTTAATATCAATTTTGGTCACGGGTTATAGTTTATTTCTTCAGATCACTTTTGTTTCCTATGGTCTGGCACCGTAAGTTTTCCTTTGTGTTCGTTGAAGTTTTCTGTGTCGATTCTCGCCTATAAAAAATTCCAAAATTGTTAGATGGATGGTGCACATTTTTTAAAAGAAGGAAAACATATCTGTAACTACATTTTGGCCCCAATTTATATGAATGTGTCTTTTTCACAAAATGAATATCATAATTTGATTTCTTTCCTTAAATTCTTCATTTTAGTTAGCCGTCATTGTTAGAAAATTACTTGATTTGTGCTCATATAAGTCTGAGCGTTAATTTCATTTGATGTGTGTTACCAACGGATGAATTTCCTCAATAGTAAAGTTT
>NW_006246564.1:0-404 GCF_000226075.1 Solanum tuberosum
TCTAGAGATGGAGTCAACTTCTTCATCTGGATCTGGACCGAGAAGAAAACTCAATTATAGCTAATTCTAACGAGCAGTAGGGAAGTCATTGGAGAAGAACTGGAACATCAAAGAACCTAGCCGGTAATAGAGCCTTCGAGGATGTAAGGATGACAAATGCTGATGAGAGAGGGGACCCACGTGGGTACAACTGTACCAATTTTTAAAAATAAGGCTGGGGCACATAGAGTAGAGGGAATGTTCTAGATTCAAAGATGGTTTTGGAACTTAGCTACTTTGTGCCTAATCAGGCACATGTCATATTTAACAACATAAAACCACCAAATTGGTGATGATCATTTCTATGAAGCAACATGTAACACCCCTAAAAAATGAAGTAGGATAAAGTAGAGCTTCACATGGGT
>NW_006246565.1:0-404 GCF_000226075.1 Solanum tuberosum
CACTGAATAGAGCCTCTAGCACTATATCATCAGCCAGCGCAGTAGGAGCAGGCTGAGTCTCAACTGAAGGTGCAGTAAGAATAACATTAACGTCAGTCCGGAGGCTGGCTACATCAGCCTGTAACGTAGATAGATCTATAGCCGGGGTTGATCGCTTGAGAACTCTCAACTCGAAGGCATCAAGCCTCTTATTAACAGCTTGGACCTTTCGGTCCATCATCGTCTCCATCCTGCGCTCCATCCTCGCCTCGGACTCAGCTATCGACTTCTGCATCCATGGTTGGATGTGATGCAGCAGTGTGGCCATCTGCGCCTCCAACTTCTGTATTCTGGCCATCGGGACAACCGTTGCTCCTAACTGTGGTGTAGACCTGGAAGAACTAGGAGCAACACTAGCTGCCTGA
>NW_006246566.1:0-404 GCF_000226075.1 Solanum tuberosum
TTATGTGATGATCTTAGAATATATCTTTATTAATATTGATATGTATTCTGTTTAGAGGAGAAAAAAAGAGAAAAACTTTTGTAGTTTTCTACTCCATGTGAAATTTGATTGTGTTTGACTTTTGGAGACTAAAATCTTTTGGATTTTTTTTAGTCCTTTGGTTTGAAGAATATAAGAACTTCACGAACAAATCAGATTGTGCATTGGTTTGAAGAATATAGAAACTTTACCAATTTGTTAAATACTCTGTTTGAATGAATATTCTGACTTGAAGAGTACAAAATCTTCGTCAGGAATATTAAGGCTAAATGATTTGAAAAAGATAAAATCTTCATCATTAGCTAGAAACATTGTTGTATTTGAGGTTACTGGAGATTAAAACCTTTTTGGTTTACTACTCTGTC
>NW_006246567.1:0-404 GCF_000226075.1 Solanum tuberosum
ACTAATATATAATGCAAATTAGCTTTTTTCATATTTCTTGCGGAAATATTTGCAAGTAATTTCATGCGAATTCGAAATTCCCATGTAATTATCTTAGGGAAATTTAAATCGGCAGGTAATAATTACCTACGATCGAAGACATTTCATTGAATTTTGTTTTGTAGGAAAATCCCTTGGTAACTAAATTGCATGCAGATTTTCCTATATAATTCATAGGAAAATCCCCATATAATTCACCTTTTTCTAGTAGTGATTTCGATCAACTTGCTTATGCCTGTTGTTACCTGCCGTAGGACCTCAGTCCACTAAGCAAAGAAATTTTAGCCATCAATTTGATACTATATAATTGCATTCATTTTCTAACCTTTTACCTTATTTATTATTTTTATTTTTATTATTTTAAC
>NW_006246568.1:0-404 GCF_000226075.1 Solanum tuberosum
ACTTTTCAAATGAATTAGTCAAACACAATTTTTTTTTCCAAAAGCACTTTTCTCAAAAGCTATTTTAAAAAAGTGATTCTGAAAATAAGCTGTTTTTAGCAGCAATGCTAAACAGGCTCTTACTTTTTAGGTGTGACTAATTTTGTTAGGGAGTTGCCAAATTAAAAATATAATTTATTATGAACCGTAAGGAGTATAAGGATAGCTTGTGGCTTTATCCTTATACTCCTTCTGTCTCTATTTACTTTTCAAATATTTTATAATTTGATTTCTCTTTTTACTTGTTATTTTTGACAAATTAAGGATGAACATTTTTTAAATTTTTATTATACCCTCAATTTATCAACATTGAGTTAAGCCTCATTTGGTTGCACTTAATGGAGGTCTGAATCTTAATCATTCAG
>NW_006246569.1:0-404 GCF_000226075.1 Solanum tuberosum
CGTCTGACCTGAATTCTCAAGAATGAGATACATAGGCAGCCTATATCGGCTTCGGTCACCCCTTTATCCCTTTTTAATGCTTCCTTCTGTACTTGAACTACGTTCAACCTGAATTCTCATATAGTCTGAGATATGTAGGAAACCCGATTTCGGGGTTCGGCCATAATTACTAAAGTCCGTACCAAATCCCTTTTTGAAAGAATGAAGATGTGGTCGACCAAAATTGGATTTGTCAATTTCATTTGCCTCGAATTTCTTTTATCAATCCAAGTCAAACGAGGGACAGTTGTTGACACCCAATTTTGGACATCCACAATATAGATTAATCATCGAGTTTCTTCAATTTTAAACGATTTAAAAAAAAAATAGTTTATAAATATATATATATATATATATATATATAT
>NW_006246570.1:0-404 GCF_000226075.1 Solanum tuberosum
AAGATTATGCTACGTTATATATTCAAGAGGTAGTTAGACTTCATGGAATCCCATAGTCGATTACTTCAGATAGAGGTGCACAATTTACTATGCAATTTTGGAAGTCCTTCTAGAAAGGTTTGGGTTCATAGGTGAATTTGAGTACTACTTTTCATCGTCAGACTGATGGTCAAGCAGAGTGCACTATTCAGACCATAGAAGATATGTTGAGGGCTTGTGTGAATGATTTTAAAGGAAATTGGGATGAACACCTACCTCTCATTGAGTTCTCTTGCAACAATAGTTATCATTCTAGCATCCAAATGTCTCTGTATGAGGCTCTCTATCGGAGCAGATGCAGATCTTCTATTAGATGGTTTGATGTTGTGGAAGATGGGTTGATAGGACAAGACTTAGTTCATCAA
>NW_006246571.1:0-403 GCF_000226075.1 Solanum tuberosum
AAAATTTGGTAGTGTTACATGAGGACCACACACAATCACTTGTTTTTCATCTAAAATTGGAACTATGTATAAGTATATCAACTGCGTTTATATTAGGTGAGGGCGAAAAATTCAAAACGTTAGTTAGGATTTTAAATTTTACTCAATGTGGTGTATAGTGTGGGGGCGAAAAATCCAAATCAGTAGTTAGGATTTTAAATTTTACTCAACGTGCGTGGTGTATAACATCAAAAAATATTCGATACAAATATGATCGTTTACATTAAAGATATGTAAGTACACTCTGGAAGAAAGATCCCATTATACTTCTTTTTTTCTTGTTAAGAATTAGAAAGTAATGGCAATAATGCTAACTTTACGTACTTGGTTAACACCAAACCTAGAAATTACTAAAAAATAATTC
>NW_006246572.1:0-403 GCF_000226075.1 Solanum tuberosum
TTACTTGTCCAATTTGAAAAATCAAGAAATAATTTATTATATTCAAAAAGTAATATAACAAAATTATCATTCTATTTATTTCTCCTTATGTCAAGTCAATACTGAATGAGTAGAAGAAGAGATATTAGTCTGTACTTTAGATATTCCAAAAATAGATATTCACTTTTTACTAATCCAACGTAAGTTGTAACTATTGTAGAGAAGAACAGAGATTACAATACCTTAACACCCATGTCGAGGAGAAAGCTTAAAATAAGGCCCAAAGGAATACCAAATACATAGTAGCATACTATGTTAATGTAAGCTACATATGTTTGCCAACCTGCTCCAATAGCCACACCTGTAATTGTTGCTCCATTATTATTATTAATACTAGATGAGTGTTGCCCGTGCTATGCACGGG
>NW_006246573.1:0-403 GCF_000226075.1 Solanum tuberosum
GCAAAAATTATGTCAAAATTCCGGATCACCAGAAAGTTTATGGACTATAGTACAATAAAATCGGCAAAATGGGGGGGTTTACCTGCCCTGGGGTACATTTGACATTTAAAATGGGACGTTTTCACCGTTGGGGCTAACTTGCTCCATAGTTAAGGTCTTAACGGACGTCCACGAATAATTTTGACAAAAATTATTTCGGAATTCAGATCACCAAAAAGTCCATCGACTATATTACACGAAAATCCGCAAAATAAGGGGTTCACCTGCTTTGGGCACATTTGACCTTCAAAATGGGACGTTTTGGCCGTGAGGGTTAACTAATTCCATAGCTAAGGTCTTAATGGACGTCCACGAATTAGTTTGGCAAAAATTATATCGAAATCCAGATAACCAAAAAGTCCAT
>NW_006246574.1:0-403 GCF_000226075.1 Solanum tuberosum
TAAAAAATAAAGGGTGAAGGAAGCTTAAGATCATATGTATGCAATTATAAGAGTATATGTAAGAGATGTTAAAGAGCTTGAACCCAATTTCAACTCAAATTTCTTTTAAATTAAATTCTAATATTATATTAATTCTTTAAAAAAGAGGATCTTTTTATTACTCTTCTTTATTTTTGATTATTTAAAAATAAAATTCATATTTTTCTTAGAAGCTAAGTATTTGAAGTCAATAAGATAGTTTTAATTTTTTGTACACCCCCGCCCACCCCCACCCCCAAATCATTTATCTTGTTTCTCTTTTATTCTTTTGTTATCTTTCTAATTTTTTTAAATTATTAAATTTACATTTTCTCTTCCTCACACCTCCTTCTTTTTTCTTTTAATTATTTACATACATTTTATA
>NW_006246575.1:0-403 GCF_000226075.1 Solanum tuberosum
CAATAGTCAAACACTTGTCGGAACCATTTCCCATTGGCACAATATCACTAGCCGGAACCATTTCCCTTCGGCTTTATACAATGTCACTTGCCAAAACCATTTCCCTACAGCATATGTAACTAGCTTGAACCATTTTCCTTCGGCTTTATACAGTATCACTTGCCGGAACCATTTTCCTTCGGCACAAAATCACTAGCCCGAACCATTTCCCTTCAACTTTATAAAATGTCACTTGCCGGAACCATCTTCTTTCGGCATAATATCACTAGCCGAAACCATTTCCCTTCGACTTTATCACAACATGTCTCATCACGATGCACAAAAATCAATGCAAATATGCAATTTCACAGCATAAAGAAGAGACAATAACTCAAGCAATTCAAGTCCACAATGATGCCATCAA
>NW_006246576.1:0-403 GCF_000226075.1 Solanum tuberosum
AAATTGAAAAGACTGAGGCAAACTGGTTCGGTGCGAGATTATATAAAGGAATTTACCTCAGTGATGTTAGACATACAAAATATGTCTGATGAGGATAAATTACACAATTTCATTTCGGGAATGCAAGGCTGGGCTCAAAACGAACTACGAAGGCAGAATGTGAAGGACTTGCCAGGCGCAATTGCTGCTGCAGATTCGTTAGTAGATTTCCGAACGACTCGACCTACTGCTGACGTTCCTTCTACTTCAAAACCTAAGAGAAAAGGTGAGAAGAAAGGGGACGGGAAAAGGGAGAATCGTAGAGACTACGCCAGTGATAAAGGGAAGGCACCATTGAGAGAAGGAAACAAAGAAAACAGACCAAAGAACAAAGAGGGAAGTTCGAAGGGCTGTTGGACTTGTG
>NW_006246577.1:0-403 GCF_000226075.1 Solanum tuberosum
CATTTAATGGCTGTTCCAACTTATAGGCTACAACACAGCTGATTTTGGGAAATTGATTTTTATACATCTAGTTATAATAATTTATATGATCTTGTATAATAAAGTTTGTTTAGTGATTTTGATTGATTACTTCTTTGTATGCAATAAATATGTTATTGTTTTTGTTATTACTTCTGATAAATGATATATTGCAAACTTTTGCTTCTAATCCATATTATTATATTATATGCCTTTATTTTGGGATATCCCTGCGAAATTAAAGATACTTGATAGTTAATAGCCTTAGCGCAATTCATGAGATTAACTACTAAATTACAGTTTATTTTTAGAAATAACTATTTTTCTTAATTTAATTATTATATTTTCACATTTAATGATTAATTATTTTTCATCTTCTTTTTTT
>NW_006246578.1:0-403 GCF_000226075.1 Solanum tuberosum
ACTAGTATGTTTCTTCTTATATTTCTTTTCATCCATGAAACAAAAAGCTCAAGAACTTTCCTAGTACTAAATATTAGGAATATGGCAAGAACTCTTTCTGTTGAATTGTTTGGAAAGGCTCTGACTTTCAACGGGTATAATGAGAGATACTAATGTAACACCTTGGAATCTAGTAGGCTAAGCTAGGGGTTAAGTACCAAGTAAAGGGCTAGATAAATTGACCTTGGTACCCTCCACGAAGGTCCACACTGGTCGTGAAGGGCACCACGGTTCGTGGTGGTGCCCATGGACCTAGGCAGTAAGTGACCAAGGGAAGGCCACCTCCCATGAGCACCAAGATGGCTCGTGGTGGTCACCACGGGTCGTGGTGACACTCGTGGAGGTGAGGCAGTGAGCCCTCCAA
>NW_006246579.1:0-403 GCF_000226075.1 Solanum tuberosum
AGAGAAATCTTGAAAGGTTCAAAAGGTTATGGTGTATGACATTAAGGTTCAAAATGTTATAATTTTTGTTATTCATCGGAACTTATACAAAGTTACTAGCTTTTAAAGTACGTTCATTGCATGTGAATTCCTTATTAATATTAAAAGAAAGTTAAAATTCATATATATAATATTAAAAATCATATTGAGTTAAATAAAAAGTAACCACAAAAAGTTCCTAAAATGTGAAAATTTATAATCTTATTAATAGCTAACTCAACAAAGGAAAAAGTTATAACGAAATTGTATGTCATGGCAATAAATTACATTTTACTTCTAACAAAACAAAATTAGACCCTCTCATTTATAAGTTCTGTCAACTATTTGAATTACGACCCACATTTAATGTATTTTAATTTAAATA
>NW_006246580.1:0-403 GCF_000226075.1 Solanum tuberosum
AATTGTCGTTAAATATGTATCTTTAGTGACAATTAATACTCTTTATAAATGTCTCTAAAATCTATAGCAACATTAAATTTAATGACAATTAACTAATATTGATAAAGACTTTAATACTTTTTGTTAATGTACATATTTTTTGCCGCTAAAAATTATTTTTGTAGTAGGGATATATGGCTCATAAAGATAACTATGACACTTTGTACTTGAGATAGTTTCCTAATTTAGTCCACTTTAAATTTTATGATTCATGTACAAAAGTGGATAAAGTTAGCTTAAAATTTTGAATTCTAACTGTTGTCATTTTAAGTAGGAGGAATAACTCTATCATAATTTATATGACAAAAAGTAGGGAAAAAGTAGAAACTCCTAGTAGACAAATTGATGAAAGGCACACCAACTG
>NW_006246581.1:0-403 GCF_000226075.1 Solanum tuberosum
ACATGTGAAATTTCAAGAATTAACCAAAATTTTAATAATAAATTATACTATACAAAGAAGAGTTGGAAAAACTTCAAATCATTCTAAGTGAAATGTGCATTATTTTCATTCAAGTGTTGACTTCCACAAAAATGTTATATGGTTATTCATCAAAAGAAAGAAAGAGAGAGAATAATGATGATATTGGATGGTGTAAAAAAGAAGAAGATAATAATTATTGATAAGTAGTCTACCTATACTTCATGGAGATGCCTTTTGTTCCTCTTCCCACATGATGTGTAGGGTTAAAGGAAAAAAGAAAAAAAATAAATATATAATATATATATAATGTATAATATTATTACTATATAATTACTATATAAGAATATATATTATTATATTATAGTAATATATATGATATATG
>NW_006246582.1:0-403 GCF_000226075.1 Solanum tuberosum
AACCCTAGACTTCTTCTTCAAGCTTTAGAGAGAGAAACTTTGGGGGAAGAACTTGGAAAGATTTGGAGAAATTTGGAGAATAATTTACAATAACTAGCTTTTAAGCTTAGAAGATTTATATAGAGTATAGGATTAGGATTAAATAGACATATTTTAGTCATTAATCAATTGTGAAAAAATACTAAAAATACCTTTAAATATAATTGTCGACCACCATCTACGGTCAATAAGTCCTTCTACAAACCATGTTGGTCCACCGTAGAAATTAATTAGAGACCCTTGATTTGGTGAGCTTTTGACGGAACCCATGTATAGCTCGTAGGTCTTTCTACAGACCTTACATGTCAACCGTAGATGCCAACTTTAAGCGTTAAAATTTCACTATGTCTACGTGATGAGTCTG
>NW_006246583.1:0-403 GCF_000226075.1 Solanum tuberosum
ACATACAATTTAAACCAACGAATAAATACCAAAACGACCTAATATAGATTGTAAGAAAAATGATCACACGAAAAAAATCACAAATATATTAAAATAATCACGTAAAAAACACCAATTCAATCGTTATTTGTTCAAATACCTGATGCGTCCCATCATTCGTTGTGTTGAATTAGAATTCAAAAATTGTTGGTATCCATGTTTCAACAATCGATCAGAATGAGTAGAAAGAGAATTTTATTTTTGTTAAAAATCTTTCTTCATGAGAGAGAATATATAACAAATCTGAGTAAATTGTGGAAGGTAAAATAATTGGAGAAAATCAAGAAATATGAGATAAGCGTGGCTGACTATTTCTAGGTTTTTGTTTTTTAGGGAAAATGCATAAGTACCCCCCCCCCCCCCC
>NW_006246584.1:0-403 GCF_000226075.1 Solanum tuberosum
AGCCTTTATGGCTCTCTCGAAATGCAAAAGGAAGGAAATAGGAGTTCATGGTGAACTTGTACAGATTTCACATGCCACAAAGTAAATGAAAGGAGTTAATATATAATCCAACTAACAAAAATGCAAGAAGAACAAACTAACTTAATCGAAAATACACATTTTTGACCCAAGAAAGATGCATACTAACAAACAATCCCACCAAGGGGAATCACACAGAAGCATACTGAACAACAACAATTTTAAAAAAGAAAAAATAAAATATAATAGTGGGAGAACATAGTAGTCACTTAAGATTAATGAATTGATATGTTAATTAATAACATACATAGGAATAGCAGAATGGAGAAAAAAAAGTACAACTTAAAGCAAAGATAATCACATGGCATCATCAATACTCATTCTT
>NW_006246585.1:0-403 GCF_000226075.1 Solanum tuberosum
CGTATAACTTTGTAAATCTGCAAGCACTCTTTCGTATATCCAGAAGAAATCATACACTCTGCAATCAATCTCAAATCCGCCATTACAACATTAGAAATATCCTCAACTTCAGAAATAGATTCACCAGCAATTGCAACACGATTATCAATATCATCATCCTCAATGTTGAACTCAGAGGTACTCGATCGAGTACTTATCGAAGTACGTGAAGACACAGTGGATATAGATTCAGGATCCAAAAGTGCTCTGTTAATTGATAGAATCTGATAAAACTCCTTCTGCAGTCGTTTCATCGCGATTTGCATCAATGATTGAGCACGAACAAGCTTATCGGATCTGGAATTCTCACTAGCATGAAAATGCATCGCCTTATGTAAATTATTCACATATTTGATGAAATCCT
>NW_006246586.1:0-403 GCF_000226075.1 Solanum tuberosum
TAAAGGCGGTGCTTCCAACAAAATTAAAAAATGAGACGGATCGAGGTAGAAGATCTCTAACCATGACCATAATGCAATAACAATATGTAGATAGTAATCAATATGGATCGTGGTGGAATGGTTGAGATTCCTCTATCCTTGACCAGAAATTTCATATTCGAGCCCTAATATGCCGAATGAAAAAAGAAGACAATATGCAGATAGTAAACCAATTCAAAACTTGAAACACAATACACAACTGTACATGCTAAAAATTAGAGCAATCATGCCAGAATAATTGAGTATCTTAGAAAGGAAATTAAAAGGACAAAAAAACACTCTCATTCTTAAAACTAAGTACTGATTTTTGTCATATTTCCAAACAACAACCATATTGAACATGACCACTATATTCATCAGAAGT
>NW_006246587.1:0-402 GCF_000226075.1 Solanum tuberosum
CCAAGTTACTGATTTTCTAAGTCAAAATCATGTCAAGTGCTTCAAATTTATTATGCGTTTTGTAGGCCTAAATGGTCATATGAATGTTTAACGAAGTTAAGAGGAGATTCTTTAATCACCTTAAGCTCTTTATGAACATCCTCATATTTAAGTTACCTTTCTAAAGCCGAGTTAAGTGTTTCAATTTATTCTACAAGTATATGATGTTATACGAGACATTTACATGTTATACGAAAGTGATTACTGGATTGTGAGAACGAGAGTACCAATGGGCCAAGTTTGACAACATGATTGTGGTAACATATATGCATTAAGAATTCATGACATGACATGATATGCATTTTACTCCCGAGCTATAATTGGGAAGTATGGGGCCTATTGCCTATATTTATACATATGAGA
>NW_006246588.1:0-402 GCF_000226075.1 Solanum tuberosum
TTGCTATGCGGGTTACCATCAGATTATTATGGATGATAAAGATGCAGAAAAAACGTATTTTATCACACCATGGGGTACATATTGTTATTGAGTCATGCCATTTGGGTTAAAAAATGCGGGTGCAACTTATATGAGGGCAATGACAACCATGTTTCATGATATGATGCATAAAGAAATCGAAGTTTATGTGGATGATGTGATCATTAAATCAAAAAAGTAATCAGATCATGTGCAAGACTTAAGAAGATTCTTCGAAAGGCTTCGCAGGTATAATCTCAAGCTTAATCCTGCAAAATGTGTATTTGGAGTACCGTCAGGAAAGCTTTTGGGGTTTATAGTCAGTCGCGAGGGTATCGAGTTAGATCTTTCAAAAATAAAAGCCATTCAGGAACTGCCACCTCC
>NW_006246589.1:0-402 GCF_000226075.1 Solanum tuberosum
ACGATGAACGGTTCGAGTCTTAGTTCGAAAAAATTTCAGGGGTGTTTCAATTAATATATTAATATTATCTTTTTTTTTCCATTTCTTTAAAAAAAATATTTTGTTATTTTTTAATAGTTCAATTCTGTAAGAATATTGATATTTTTGTTTGAAATTACATTGTGTATTTATTACTAATGATGAAAACATGACTAAGCCTAAGGAAATTTGTTAAAGGATTAACAGTCTTGCCGAAATTTGCTTGATGACAAAAAACAGGAAAAAAGTGAATTGCTTCCTTAAGAGAAAAAAAAATTGATATTGAAAAAATAATTAATTAGTTTAAATTGCTCCAACACACTTTTCTAAATCAATTTTTTTTTATGAGTAACATAATTTTAATACAAAAGTTAAAGATAACAT
>NW_006246590.1:0-402 GCF_000226075.1 Solanum tuberosum
GGCTGGGCCGTCAACAAAATGGAGAATAATGGTATCATAGATGTCAACAGAGATATTCTATAGCAAGGCTGCAGGTAGTGGTTCCTGAGCTAGTAGCTTAGCCCGTTTGGGCATAGCATTGTGAATGGTGGCGGCGTAGGATGCGTAGAGCTCACGAGTCATCTCCTCGCTAAAATTACCCAGAATTCATGCAATACACTCACATTTGTTCCTCTTGAACAACTTCTCAATGGAGGGCACAGTATGAAGGCTCATTGTCAATACTCGGCGCTCCTCAGTAATTGTTCTGAATATCTTCCTATGTTCATTCAATACCTTGTCGTCATCATAGACCTGGTACTGGCCATCAACGTACCACATCTTCTACTCTTTGGCACTGAGAACCGGCTCAACTTTGGGTAG
>NW_006246591.1:0-402 GCF_000226075.1 Solanum tuberosum
AGCCAAAACTGGATAGGAAGTTCATAGAGGTTGTAATGAACTTGATGACAGCATATTTTGAGGTTTATGACATATAACAGTTCTATGTTTCAGATTTCACTGCCATTTAAATTGATCAAGACACTTGAAACAATTCGAACCCCCTGAGGAGATTCTTCTACAAAAAAAAAACATTAGGCCGTAAAAGAAGAGAAAATTTCTAGTTGCAACTCTGATATTAGAGTTTGGGTAGATTCCTCCTCAAGTCATAAGCGGTTGCAAGGTAAACACTTGATCAAAACCGTAGCACCATATATAGCTTTAGTTTAACTCTCATGGTGGGCATCAAAAAAGAGAGATAAAAGTTTCTCCTCATGAGCTGGGTCCACAACAGTTTTAGGAGAAGAATGAAGTAAATGATTC
>NW_006246592.1:0-401 GCF_000226075.1 Solanum tuberosum
TTTTTTTTTTTGGTTTTTGTTATATCATTTTGATGTGTAATTAATCTGAATTTATGCTCGAAAATTTTATTAAATGGCGTAAGTTATTGTCTATTAAAGGCGCCTAATTCATTCTCACAAGTTGAATTTAAGATCTCTGATTTAAAATGTAGAGGTATTTATCATTCTATTGCACCTTAACCTTTGAAGATAATTATAAATTTTATACTCTTTAAGCCTGATCAGCGCACAATTAAAAAAATTGGCCGAACAATACCGCCCACCCTACCCTATCACCTATTGATGTTTTGACTTTAGCATCAGAGGCGGAAGCATAAGGTCCAAGGGAGTTAATGACTACGACCATTAACGCTCCATAACTACATGATAAGTATATACAAATTATGTATTTATACATTTAG
>NW_006246593.1:0-401 GCF_000226075.1 Solanum tuberosum
ATTCCATGTGAGAAAAGAAAGGAAAACAAGATTAGCGTACACCATATGCTTATAGGGAAGACACGAGTAATAATTGAAATGAAGTAATAGAAGGAACATCAAGTCTATGGAAAAATGAAAATGCACTGCCAAGCATATTTTAAATAAAAATAAAAAGAAAATAAATAAATAAAAAATACACATAAAAAATGAAAGTTAACAGAGAGCATTAAAACCATCAATTCTCATGGACTGGTCTTAATAAGAGCCGATACTACAACGAGATTGAGATTTAAGGAGGTTACATGCTATCGATCCAAATCATGCATATGTCAGGCAATAGTTATTTTTTTCCAGATTCGGTTTCAATATCCTATTGCCAAAAATTTCATTCAAAAGCTAAATAAAAATCACTATGAAAA
>NW_006246594.1:0-401 GCF_000226075.1 Solanum tuberosum
ATCACATACCATGTTTGTGAAGTGCATTATCTACTAATAACACAACAATCAATCATTAATTTAAAAAGAATGTCCATACATATAATGTCTATTTAATTCTAATTACACGTAGTCAGGTTATCTATTCCTAGACTTGGTAGATGTTACTATCTTACTAGTTCTACATATGTTTTTTGTATGACTAAACAACTTAGAAAGTATTTACTCTACTTTTATCATTGATATTTTGTCCATAAATTTGCAGCTACATGTTCATATATAGATGAAAGATTATGTATTTCTTAGAACTTTGCTTTAGAATTGAGTGCAACGTTAATTGGAAAGTTGAAATTTAGATATACTAGATTGTCTAAACTATGTTTAATTTAAGTTCTCTAGTGGAATGTTTAGTAGTTATGAGC
>NW_006246595.1:0-401 GCF_000226075.1 Solanum tuberosum
ACATTGATCCATGACAAATTACAAGTTGTGAAAAAAAATATTCAGTTACAGAATTAAAAAACCACTGGATGGGAAGATTGGACTCTGATTTGGGCAATACTCACCTCTTGAACAAGTATGGAGTTGAGTTAGACCCAATGTTCATTTCTTTACCATCCACAAAGTGTTAATGGTTATTTATACGAATTTGTTACCCCGAGTTGGAGACTATCACATCCAGTGTTTTCTTCTATTTCATTTTTTATGTTCACAGCTGAAGCCACAAGTGAATCAGTACACTCAAACAGCACAATAAGTCGCAGTGTTGGAATATCGGCAAAGCTAATAGGGATCTCCTTGAAGTAGTGACATTCTCTTATAACTAACTTCTCAAGCACAGGAAAGGATTCCTCTGAAGCTTT
>NW_006246596.1:0-401 GCF_000226075.1 Solanum tuberosum
TTGAATCGAGCCCATGCTTGGTACATATCCTCCCCATTTTTCTGTTTGTAACTCTATATCTCACTCCTCACCTCGTAGTTTTGTCTGATGGAAAGAACCGACTCAAGAACTTCTTTGCTAGGTAATCCCTTGTAGTGATAGAATTTGGTGGCTCTGAATCTAACTACTCTATCACGGCTCCTAGCAACGAGTGTGGAAACAATGTCAACCTCACATAGTCCGATGAAACTCCAGTTGATATGTACGTATCACTTATTTCCAAAAAATTCCAAATGTGAATTTGAGGATCCTCATGACGGAGTCCGGTGAATCGTCCCATCGAGTTGATGAGCTGCACACTATTCTGCTTTAGTTCAAATCTGCCACCCAGTGGTGGTTTCCTTATACTAGACGCCACATTG
>NW_006246597.1:0-401 GCF_000226075.1 Solanum tuberosum
GAATGAATGAAAACAGAAAATGTACAGTATTGTTACACACATTGTATTTATAGTTTTCAGCAACACTAACTAACTAACTTTTAACTGACTGTAACATTTCTTACTAACAATATCTAACACTGCTAATGACTACTTTACCCCTTTACTCATTATCATGTTATGCCTATTTCATTACCTTTTGTCATTTCCTAGATGTTATTTCCTGTGTTTTTTCAATTTCAATTTTCGTTTTGTTATTTGATATTTTTAGTCGTTCATGTTGCATTTCAAAGCTTTTTAGTCACATGCAATAAATAATTTGGTCTTCTTTTGTCATAATTCTTTTGAACCTGCTCTGTTCATATGGGTTTTTGGTGGTAATTAGACGGAAGAAAATTTTACTATAGATTTGGTTCCGACTG
>NW_006246598.1:0-401 GCF_000226075.1 Solanum tuberosum
AATTGATTTTGCTTCAAAATTTCCTGATGTTATTACATATAGGACTCAGCTGCAGAGATTCTTGGGAAGCTTAAATTATATTTCCCCTTTTTACAAGAATCTATCTAGAGATGTAGCCCCATTATACGACAGGCTAAAGAAAAATCATAAAACTCCGTGGACTGATAGTCTCACCAATTTAGTAAAAAATATCGAACTTTGTGTTAAATCTTTGCCATGTTTAACTATTGCCAACCCTACTTGGCAAAAGATAGTCGAGACTGATGCGTCTAATATAGGTTACGGAGGAATTCTACAACAAATCAAACGTCATGATAAAACTGAGTATTTAATTTGATTTCATTCAAGAAAGTGGAATGATGCTTAGAAAAAATATGCTACGGTGGCTCATGAAATGTTAA
>NW_006246599.1:0-401 GCF_000226075.1 Solanum tuberosum
TAAAAGAGGATCAATTTGTTATTCTTATCCTTATCCTTTCTATTTTACCCTTTACCTACATTTCGTCCCTTTTATTCGTTTTATCTTCTTTTCCTTGTTTCTTTCTTTAATTCTCTTTTATTTGTTTGTTAAATTGAAAAAAAAAACTATTTTTTTAATAAATGTTAGTAAGGATAAATAAAATAAATTGCGAGCAGATATAGGTCAATTTCCATTTATATTACATAGAGAGATAGTATTATTATCTTCCTTTATATGTAAATTCAATGTAGTTAAATATATTTATAACATCTGAAAAGATAAATTTGTGAAATAGTAAGAGTTTATTTAGAACTCCATAATCATGAGTTTTAGTTTTAATTAAATTAATAATTTAAAAATATAATATCTTCAAATTTAAA
>NW_006246600.1:0-401 GCF_000226075.1 Solanum tuberosum
CCCTTCGTGTGGATTTTTTTTTTCTCTGTTGTGAAACTGTTTGCATCTTTTCTATTGTGTTATGGTTGTATTTGCTTAGTTTCATTTGTGTAACACTTGTTTTAATCTATCATTGCTTTTGTTGAAAGACATGGTACTCCCTACAAAGGCGCTATTGCAAGTTTTACCCATATACTGGGTGAAATATCCTCAAGGACAATGTTATTTACATGCCTCATGCTGTAAAGAATTCTCTACAGGTTTTACTGTTGAAGTATTTTCCGCAAGATTTCCAACAGGACTCCGGAGAAGATATTGGTTCAACCCCAAAATCTACTCCGCCTCCTTCTGTGATGTCTGTGACACAAAATGACCACTTTAATTTGATGGCTAGTCGTGATGTTGAATTTGATGAAGAAGCG
>NW_006246601.1:0-401 GCF_000226075.1 Solanum tuberosum
CTGACACTCTTTCACATTGATGGGTAGTGACTTTTTCAAAAAATTATGACATTTCTAACAACTTGTGATTTTTCTTATAGTTCTGACTTACTTGATAAGGCATGATAAGTACCTTTTCATACTAACCTTTGTTATCTATAAATAGAGGGGTTTCTTCCACTTTAAAACTACAAAATTTGCAAGTTTTCTATTTTTCTTCTTAAAATAAGCAAGATTGTGAGAGTTGTTCAGTTATGCAATTACAATATTTTTTGTGGTTAAATTAGATAGATCAACAAAATTGATGCAACAAGGAGAAAGGAAAAACTCAACTCCAAATGAGAAGACTGTCTAGGTAATTAATATGTACTGACTTTCATAGCCATAAATATACTTTTGCAGCAACTTCTACTTGACAAGGA
>NW_006246602.1:0-401 GCF_000226075.1 Solanum tuberosum
ATTTTTTATAGGATGCTAAAAGATACAAATTTGAAAAAGTGAAAATAATCACAGAAAAAAAGTGATGAAGACAAAGAACTTTCAATATATACCCTTGATATACTTATTAAAGGGCCTTAAACACATGAGCAAGAAGTTCATATACTTACGATGAACGATTCAAATTGTGAGAGTAGAGTTATGAGGTGTTACAACATGATTCGAGTCTTACCTTAGAAATTTCCGAAGTGTTACACAACCTCAACAATCAATCGTCATCTAAATTGATACAATTGATCGAAAATGATTCACTTGAAGCTATAATGACTATTTATCCTCTAAAATAACACAATTTACTTATACAGATTCAAACACAAATGGGATGGATTATTAGCCACATATCATAGATAGATGTATATATA
>NW_006246603.1:0-401 GCF_000226075.1 Solanum tuberosum
GGAAATGACTTTCTACAACAATTTCAGGATTATCATCAGACCTTATATATGATAAGCCTTAAAACCCCTTGTGGACATTTTATTAAGGTTCCAAGGAAACAAAATCCTTACATTATAGAAAAGGATAAAAAAAAAGAAAATACTTAGAAAATCTAAGAAGAATCTCTTGTAAGTGCCTTAATCTAGAAAGAATTAAAGAAAACTTACAAAAATCATATGGCGAAAATCCCCTAGAAAAATGGGAACAAAATCAAGAAAGAGCAACTTTAACATTAAAAGATCCGAGCATAATTATTCGGGTAAAACCCATGCTCTATAACGAGGATGATAAAATTGAATTTAAGGTTCAAATAAAAGAATTACTTAATCTAAAGTTAATAAGAATGAGTAAAAGCCCTCAT
>NW_006246604.1:0-400 GCF_000226075.1 Solanum tuberosum
AATGTGGTTTAGTTGGTGGATTTAGTTGTTGAAATTACGTCAAAACTAGTTAGACATAAAAAGTTGTTAAGTTGTTTAAATAAGTTGGTGGTAGATTTAGTTGTTGGAATTAAGTTAAAACTAGTTAGACTTAAGAGGTCTTGTTCTTCTAAGTAGTGAAAGCCTTCTCTTCCCCAAAATCTTAGCCTGATCAAACACATTTCCAACAACTTCTCTAGACCAAGTACTAAGATTTTTGCTAAGCATTTTGAGTTAAGATTGAAACCTCCACATAGGGTTACCAATGACTTTGGTGTTCCAAGACTGTTCAACTAGCTACAGAAAGTTAGATTGATCAGCTCAAAAATCTATAAACTTGAAATATTTTTTATATTTACTTGCGGGTCATTGTGGCATTTGA
>NW_006246605.1:0-400 GCF_000226075.1 Solanum tuberosum
GCAGGTAAACCCCCCATTTTGTCAATTTTCGTGTGCTGAAGTCCATGAATTTTTGGTGATCCGGAATTTGGATCTCATTTTTGCAGATATTTTTCATGGATATTCGTTTAGACCTTAGCTATTGAGCAGGTTGGCACTCACAGACAAAACTTCCTATTTCTAATGTCCAACGAGCCCCAGAGCAGGTGAACCCCTCATTTTGCCGATTTTTGTGTTCAATAGTCCATGAACTCTTTGGTGATCTGGAATTGCTACCTCATTTTTGTCAAAAAAATTTGTGGACGTCCGTTAATACCTTTTCTATTGAGCCACTTGGCCCTAACGATCAAAACGTCCCATTTTAAAGGTCAAACGAACCCCGGAACAGGTAAACCCCCCATTTTGCCAATTTTCATGTGCT
>NW_006246606.1:0-400 GCF_000226075.1 Solanum tuberosum
GTCAAAGCTCATATCAAATCAACACATCTAGAGTGACGACATTAGACATGTATATCACCCTAACTCATGTGATTCTATCACTTTATGCATTCAGACATTCATAAGGTAGATTAGGTGGGTAAAATCCTTCCACAACAGTTCTATCTACTCGTCTACCATCATCAAGTCAACTTCCCTCTTAGGGCCTTAGCTAAACATAATTCATCATATTAGTTTTACCTTCAAACCCTAGAAATCAATATTCATAACTATGAGTCTTTACTCTTAATAGCTCTACTCCATAAAAGCATCTTATAAATCTAGATTACAAGGCATTTTAATCATATGCTTCATTATTAAGTGATTCTAGTCGTAAATCATCATGAAGGTTCAACCTCAAACTTTACTAGTCATGATCCAC
>NW_006246607.1:0-400 GCF_000226075.1 Solanum tuberosum
GAACATGCATCATTTAAGGAAACCATGGAAAACATACCACTTACACATGACTTCCAAAACAAGGAGATTCTAGAGGAAATGTTTACCTCAAGCTTGAGTAGGGAAGGAAAGTGATGAGGGTAACGGGACTTCATGTCGGCCTCGGCCTCCCAAGTGGAACCCTCAACTAGGTGATTTCTCTACAAAACCTTAATGGAAGCTACTTCCTTGTTTCTTAACTTCTTGACTTGCTGGTCAAGAATCTCTACCAGAACCTCTTGATAGGAAAGGCTTTCATCAACACCTAAACCTTCTAACGGAATAATGGTCACCGGGTCTCCAATATACTTTTTAAGCATAGAAACATGAAACACCGGGTGAATCGGGGCCAATTCATTTGGCAAGTCCAACTCTTAGGCAA
>NW_006246608.1:0-400 GCF_000226075.1 Solanum tuberosum
CGAGAATCAACACAAGCCAAACCTTGAAGAAACCGAAACAGTGAATCTCGGAGACGAGGAATGTGTCAAAGAAGTCAGAATCAGTGTCCATCTGACTGAAGCCCAAAGAAGAGACCTGGTTCGTTTGCTCAGGGAGTACATTGATGTATTTGCCTGGTCTTATAGAGATATGTCAGGGCTGAGTACGAATATGGTGTCCCACAAGTTTCCGATCAATCCAGATTTCGGTCCACTAAAACAAAAGACTCGAAAATTCAAGCCTGAGTTGAGTTTGAAGATCAAAGAGGAGATTACAAAACAGATCGAGTCTCAAGTAGTGGAAGTGACGCAATATCCGACTTGGATAGCCAATGTTGTCCCGGTCGCCAAGAAAGACGGAAAAATCAGAATTTGTGTTGAC
>NW_006246609.1:0-400 GCF_000226075.1 Solanum tuberosum
GAGAAACTTGAAGAATTAGTTTTTCTTGAACAATGAGGGAGAGAACAATGGTGAAAACGTGAAGAAAAAGAAAATAGGTGAAAACGTGAAAGATGGGGAAAAAAATTACTGGGGTTAAAACCTAGAAAGAAGGGTAATAAGTAGTGGATATATTTTTTATTTTCCTTTTTACCGGTTAGTGGTGTAGAAGTTGTTCCAATGTTGGACTGTTTCGAGAAATAAAAGGAAAGAAAAATAGTAACATTGGATATAAATTATTTTCTAAAAATTGACATTTTGAATAATTATTTTAAAGTGTAAATGTTTTTACTAATTATGTTAAGGGTGTGACTAGTTTGCTAATTTTCCCTTTTCTAAATTATGGAAAATTCGTAATACATAAAATTTGAAATTCAACATA
>NW_006246610.1:0-400 GCF_000226075.1 Solanum tuberosum
CTTGATGCAGCTTTGCTTGAACCAGAAATTTATCAATTGCATCTTCAGCTCTGTGCACAGTTTTATGTATTTCGATTGCCAAAGCTTTCCACTGCTCACTATTTGTGTATCCGAATTTTGCAGCATCATCTAAAAATGCTTTGAGTTGTTGAGCAACTTTAAGTAGATTGTCCAATCCTCCTTTTGCACTACCAATTAGCTTCGCATTTTCGTTTATTAGCTGCAACAAATTCTCTACCAGAAAATTCACCACTGCATCTGCCATATCTCCTTTCAGTTATTACAAATTTGACAAGTTTTTTTTTTCAACTATTAGCTTGTAAAGACCATCTCCAATCCATCTCTATTTTACTCTCCAATCCATCTCTATTTTACTCTCCATTTTCTATATTTTGAGAGT
>NW_006246611.1:0-400 GCF_000226075.1 Solanum tuberosum
CTCAAACACCTTCTGCAACTCTTCCACAAAGTTTTCTAGATCCTCAGTGACACTTGAACCAGTGTAGTCTGGAGGATTCATCCTTAATAACTCACAAATTCTAAATGTATCAACCATATCCTGTCGAACCCTTTTTGTTACCTAGCTTGGTTGGTCACCATTTGACTCAACATCCGAATAGCATCTCGAAACTCAGCATTAGTGACTTCTCCTTGGGGTTGAACTTCTGGTGCATTGAGGACCCCTTGATCTTGAGAATCAACATTCTTCATTGCAGGACAACCTCAAACAGCTCTTCGTGGAGGAATGATCTTAAAGATACACGAAAACATGAATTAGAAAGAAGATTTATAGAATTAAACTATGTCGCACGAAAAGAGTATGAAAGAAGTGAGATAGT
>NW_006246612.1:0-400 GCF_000226075.1 Solanum tuberosum
TTGCAATAACTCTTCAATTTCAATATCATCCTTGTCCTTTAGACCCTCAATCCCATATTCATAAAAATGACATGAACACTTTTCTCAATAATAGTGTTCTCATATTGTACACTCAGTAAGTGTTTTTGGTTGATCATATCCTTCAAAGGCTCTGTCATCATTCTTGAGATCAAACTTCTCAAGGTCACCCTTTTCATTATTGAGCAGAAAGCATTTGCACCAAAAATCTCTAAGATAGCTCAATTTGGACTATTGTTTGTTCAGCAGTTCATATAGGGTCTTTTTGAGGATTGATCACATATAGCGGTGTTCACTGCTTCGGTCCAAAAATTCTTTAAAAGATCAGAATCTATCAATATCTTTATAGCAATATCCACCAAGGTTTTGATCTTCCTTTCAA
>NW_006246613.1:0-400 GCF_000226075.1 Solanum tuberosum
AAAATATAAGACTTGCGCAATCAGGTCCATTATGACCGAATTTTTGTTGCAGTCCTAAACAATTCTAATGCAAAATTTTCCGGTTTTACTATACTATATACCTATCCGATTCTTGTATGATCTACTTTGTTTATTGCAGAGGCGAGGTACTACGCGAACCAATATGCTCAATCTCTTCTTGAGAAGACTGATCGCCATATGTTCTGATGCGTTCTTCAGCATGAATTGCCTGCATCAGATAAAGTATACATTCACATTCCCGAAATAAATTGTCTAGTTAATGGATCAAATTTCAGATTTGTAAACTTTCAAATGCAGTAATTACCTCTTTTCGCCAATTAGCTTTCCACATTTTGAATGTCAAAACTATTGTTTGAAGCAGGGTACCAACGAGCATTCC
>NW_006246614.1:0-400 GCF_000226075.1 Solanum tuberosum
AAGCACTCTCCGTTGATGAAGCCCAACTTGTTCTTCACTGACAGCGAACGGAGAACACCTCTCTTCCATGAACTAAAACCAACTCCATCGAAGGGAACAGGGACCAACACCGCACCTGCACTATCAGAAGGATGAATATACAATTGACTTCCTACATCAATGGGAGTCGGAACAGAGGATTCAACAGCTGGATTGACAACTTCAACCATTATGAGAATTGAATAGATCGAAACACAGAGATATGAGATCGAGAGAAATCGAATCGATAGAATCGTGAATCGTGAAGGGAAAAACAGAGAAAACACAAAGGAAAGAGAGAAGAATGAAATTGAGGAAGAGAAATGCCGTCAAGGCTTTGATACCATGTTAAATCTCGCTATTCGAGCTCGAGAATCACCAT
>NW_006246615.1:0-400 GCF_000226075.1 Solanum tuberosum
CAACATAAAAGACGAAATGACCTTAATATCAAGTACAATCACATACGTAACAGTTGGTGATTGCATTTTAAGAGCGAGCAATCATCTATTGCCCAAAAAATACAAGATTCATGCATGTGAGAAGAAAACTTGCAATTCTAGATGAAGACTCAAAGGTGTTGTAGGCCAACATAATGGTCATTGTCCTAAGGTATGTGTAGACACTACTCTCCCTATATGTCACTTGTGGGATTACACTAGATATGTATGTTGTTGTTGTTGCATGTCATACCAGAGATATTTACATACAACGATTCACAAAAAATATAAATTCGTAAGAGTTTAAATTATATACACCATTAGTGTAATGATTTGTATACTGTCAGGTTACCACCACGAGGATATCTATATACTATATGTA
>NW_006246616.1:0-400 GCF_000226075.1 Solanum tuberosum
ATGCTTTGTTCAGTTTACATGTTTGTTCAGCTTAATCCTATCATGCGTGCTCAGTACTTGGAAAGTACTGACACATACTCTGCGTTATATCTTTTCGTGATGTAGGTTCAGGTTTTCAACACTCAAATCATGCATAGATCGGTTCCCGATCCACCTTCAGTAGCTTCAGTGGGAGTCTTCATACTTCGAGTATAATAGACATGTTTTCGTATTTTAGTCTTTCATTTCAGTTTTGTTTTACTAGAGTTAACTGGTAGCATGTCCCAACATCTCTAGTCAGTTAGAGGCTTTATTCAAAAATAGTTAGATTCATCTTTAGTTTTTTTGAGTTATAGTTCAGCGTCATTAACTCTTAATCAGTATGTATATATTCAGACCAGTTTTGGGTATTTCCCATCAT
>NW_006246617.1:0-400 GCF_000226075.1 Solanum tuberosum
TTGATCACAAAGTGTCAATTTCTATTCTTGGACGAAATGGATTTTTGTTTTGAGAAAAGACAGATGACTCGATTAAAGAAAAATGGACTTGAATAAAAAATTAACTATAAAGTAAAACTAATAAAAGCACGAAAAGAAATGGCACTAACAAAGAAAAGAATTCAAAACCAATATTCAACAAGTAGATCAATTACGAATTGAAAATTAGCTTAGGAATCTTGAGAAAGATTGAGAATCAAGAAAAGGAAACTAAGGAATTAAAACCTGAGATTAGGGGCATAAAATGAGGAGACCTCCAAATTTTGTGTTTTTGTGGTCCCCCTTGTACTTTTTTCCTTTATTCCTTACTCTTTTTGGTAAATTCCCTTCTGTACTAACACTTATCCACTTTCTCTTTCCT
>NW_006246618.1:0-400 GCF_000226075.1 Solanum tuberosum
AATCCTAACATTGCAGGAACAACTTATTCAATCAAGGGTAACAATTTACATAGTTCTACCTGAAGGAAATGACAAAGATAACCTACCTAAAAATGCAAATAAATGATCATGAGGTACACACAATTTACAGTCATAATGTTATACCAATTAATGTTCCTAACTTTGTTCACTATACTTTCAATGATTTCTTCTTTTTTTTCTTCTCTATTTATTTGTTATTTCACTTCTCACATTATTGTATTAACCTTATTATAGTATGTTTATCTTCTCATAAATGTCTTCATTTTAAAATTGCCACTAATTTTACCATATTTTAACAAACCATTTTCAAATTGCTTTACCTGACCTATATATTTTTTTCTTCAACTTTTATCATCATCAATACTACTAATTTATTTGA
>NW_006246619.1:0-399 GCF_000226075.1 Solanum tuberosum
TGACATTCACATGCCTTTTGGGTGGGGATGCATGATCCTCGTCAGAGCCACTGGCTTTCTTTTTCAAGGTAGGTTTTGCACTGGCTTCCTTGGAAGAAACCTTTTTCTTTGTCTTCAGCTTCTTCAGCTCTTCATCAGCAGCTTCACCTTCCTTTAGACGCTCCTTTTCAGCTCTTCTCATTGCTTTCTTGTCTTTGGCTCCCTTCTTAGACTCAGGTGGGTTTTTAAGAATAAAGGTTGTCAGTTTGTCTCTCATGTCTACATCAGAAATAAAACCACATGCAGCACACTTCAGTTGGATCATCTGAGTTTTAGTGATAAGGATTTCAGTTTCAGGGTTTCCACACCCATAGCACTGAACATATTTCTTGATGAAAATCTCAAGAAGACCAGCAAGCT
>NW_006246620.1:0-399 GCF_000226075.1 Solanum tuberosum
AATATCATGTGACAAGGTTTTTTCAAATAAAAGAGAGTGTATTACATACACCAATGATGTGTGTTTCTCAAACTAATAAGTGATAGTTTATGTATGAAACTCAGACTCCCAATAGTTTAGGTACGAAATTCAAAAAAAAAAAAATAACTTAATTGTGTTTTTAACACTTATCTCGTTGTAATTTCATAAACTTATAAATTGTCCAAACCTTTTAGAAGCAATTGACATTTACTTGGTTATAGACGCACTAGCTCCCTTTCTTTGGATTTGCTAATTCTAAAGCGTAGGCTTTAGCGGTCCCAAAGAATTAGTCTCTTTCAAAATAAATGAAAAGTTTATTCTTCATTCTATAAAAATTTTATGTATATGAATGAGAATACAAGGCGTTAGAAAAAAAAA
>NW_006246621.1:0-399 GCF_000226075.1 Solanum tuberosum
TGAAATTACAGTAGGTTATTAAGGAAATACACCCAATATACATTTTCTATTCTTGTTCGTGGTTGCAGAATTTGCCAAAATTTTTTAGGCTTTCGCAATTGGTGGTGGAATCCTGTTCAGAAGCTCGTAGCTTCAGTTTGCTGCCCGAAAAAAGGTAACGTTTCCTCCATAGTAACTTCTTCATCTCTTCTATTTCGAATCGATATTTGTAAGATTATAAAATCTTTGTTCTTGTTTCTGTGGTTCGTGATTGATCTTTGATGTCATCGTATGCTAGTTATCTATTTTTAAAGGATATCACGATCTAGTTTCAACATCGATGCAGATGATTATCATGCTGAGTTTGTCATCCGTTCGCTTCTATTTTCAAGTTTATTTGTTTTATTATGCTTTATCTTA
>NW_006246622.1:0-399 GCF_000226075.1 Solanum tuberosum
AACCAGAAGATACACACCCTTAAGATGTCTTAATGCATCTCAAGGGCAGTATGAATGGCTAATACAATCATAGAACCACCTGCAGATATCTCACTTTAGAAGCATGAAGGGTCGACCAACCAGTTTACACACTGCAGTATAATATCTTCGTACTATTTAAAGCAAAGGAATCGAGTATATAGCTTAACATCCCCGTTGTAGCTCAGCAAACAATGGATTATCTTACTATTACAGTTCTTTCAGGTGAGGCATTGATGTAATATTTCCCTACTGAGCCATAAAGCTCTTACCAGTACAGGAGTTTCATATCGCTTGTAAAAACTTCCAGGTAAAAGCACCAATAACTGCATGACAAGTTATAACAGCACCAAGCTGCACAAAAAACACAAATGAAGACAT
>NW_006246623.1:0-399 GCF_000226075.1 Solanum tuberosum
ATCAATCTTCTTCAGCCAACAATCTACTTGTGGCACTATCAGGAGGATCAAACAACAAAATTTTCTTATCTCCTCTCAATTTCACACATAATCAAGATAATTATCCACTATGGGAAACAACAATCAGATCTGCCCTAGAGGTGTTTAACTAGGAGAAATACCTTGACTCTAACTGAGTTCCCACACTCACGGTTGTGTCGCCTTCAACCAATAACTCATCTACAAATCAAATTCATATTCCCAATCCAGAATATGACCCTTGGAAATCCCATGACAGAGTTATCTTCCTTTGGATCAAAACAACTATTGATCCTTCCATCCTTGGACACATTATTCAGTGTCAAACCACGATTGAGGCCTGGACTAGCCTTTATCATATCTTTATGTCACGACCCAACC
>NW_006246624.1:0-399 GCF_000226075.1 Solanum tuberosum
GCTAAGTTTGGTAGTGAGTTGCCTACTTTCAACTAATGTTCTTAGCCTTTAGTATATTTTAAAACAAACTATTTATATGGTATTTCTTTTAACTTTTAGTATTTTCATTACTCTAGTATTTGTGGTATTTTGTATGAATATTCAAGGTTTGAAGCTCTTATCTTTTGCGACTATATGTAGAACAATGTTGGAACTTTGATCATTATTATAATAGCTAGTTTTCTGTGTATACTGGATCAGTGAATCATTTGGAAATCATTTTATTTTATCAAGTGATAATTATGTGATCACTGTGAATGCCTATCAATTAGTGTATTGATATTGGGATATATAGCAGGGAATTTATTGTGTTCTTTCAGTGTGTTGATATTGGGATATATAGCAGGGAATTTATTGTGT
>NW_006246625.1:0-399 GCF_000226075.1 Solanum tuberosum
GTTTGAAAGTAGAGATAATATTAGTATATATGGTATGAATGTATGTCTAATTAGGTAGTTTTTCCTAAAAAGAAGTCTCACATTCTGAATTTTATATTGGGCTTAAAAAACGAGCTACAGAATGATGAATGGATCAAATGTATAAACAAAAAAGCCCATTGGAGATGCTGAAAACTTTGATTCTGGACCAACTAATCCTTTGTGTTACTTCTTTAGTAAGGTTGTCAAGTGGGTCGGTTAAGCTTCTAATCGATCTCGGATCGATTAGGAAATTAAGCAAATACCCCATAAAAATAAAATAACTACAAACATATATCCCTTTTCATTCATATCCCAATAAATAATTACACTATATACCCTCCAAACTAATTTCGCTTAACTGATACTAAATCAATATCA
>NW_006246626.1:0-399 GCF_000226075.1 Solanum tuberosum
TTATTTCAAGTTCCCAAAATGAGAATAAACATATTGTTGTAATTAAGTAGTGGTTTATCGACACAGGACTCTTGTTAGCATATTCGGGGTGTTACAACTCTCTCCCCCTTAAAAAGAAATTTCGTCTCGAAATTTACCTTACACTAGTCCCGGAACAAGTGCGGATACTGGGTTCTCATGTCTTCTTCTCTTTCCCACGTAGCTTCTTTTCGAGAATGGTTCCTCCAAAGTGCCTTCATTATGGGAATTCTCTTGTTTCCAAGTTGCTTTACTTCTTGAGTTTGAATTAGAATAGGTTCTTCATTAAACCTCAAGTCAAGATTAACCTCAATAGATTTGACTGGAAGAACATGAGATGGATCTAAACGATATCTTCTAAGCATAGAAACATGGAAGACA
>NW_006246627.1:0-399 GCF_000226075.1 Solanum tuberosum
ACGTTAACTGTTTGATTTAAGGCCAAGTCATAACAATTGGTATCAGAGCCAGGTTTCGCTCAACTCGTGAAGGTGAAAATGGCTGAAGGGACCAGGATGAAGTTGCTAGATGATAAGTTGTTGCGTCATGACGAAATTTTGGGAGATCTCACTACAACTTGCAGGGAACTCAATGAAACTCAAACTGGAATCAGGGGAACTTTGGAGCTTATTTTGGATCGTTTGACAGCTCTAGAAAGAGCACCGGTCAGAGCTCCTGAAGGCGCTTTTCCAGTTAGAGATGGGCTGCTACCAAATCCCATACAGGAAGCTAGGGCCAGATTGCCAATTCCACCTCCAAAATGGGAACTACCATGCTTTGACGGGAACGAACCTAAGGTATGGTTGCGTAAGTGTGAA
>NW_006246628.1:0-399 GCF_000226075.1 Solanum tuberosum
TATCGAATTATGAAGAGACCGAAACACATGGGAATAAAATTAAGAGTGAATGACGGAATACAGCCGAGTCTTCAACATTGATTCCGCCTACATATCCCTCAACTCAAGGAATCAGGCTGCTTGTAGTTCGACTCAATCGGTTGAAAGAAAATCTATTATGCCAGATAACCTTTGGTTCAGGAAGAGTGACAAAATGAATCGAGTATGAAAAGGAGGCTTGCAACCTCTTAGTCATGAATGTGGCGCGCTTCACACCCATAATTAAGAACTTTCACGGACATAATTTCCAAAGCTCTTGGTGCATTATCACTCGGATTGGAAAGCTTCTTCGGGTAGAAACCAAAATTTTCAGATGCGAAACTGAAACCAGGAAACCTAAAGAGAAACCCACATGCCTTC
>NW_006246629.1:0-399 GCF_000226075.1 Solanum tuberosum
TTCTCCTACCAACTCTGTCAATCAAGATAGTCGACAACACTATGAATGAGAACTTAGTTAATCCAACACCACATGTCGCAAGAATTTGGTGTTTATGGTCATGTACCCCTGCTTTTGCAAATATTCTGTGACTATATAATATCACAGCTTCAATTCCAGTTGCATGTTCAAAGAAATGAATTCCTATACCAGCAAGTAAAATCCTTTGAAGTGATTTTGTTGGTTTTAGAAGCAATTCTTTCCAAACACCTTCGTCTTGTTTCTTTACTGAATCTGAAATCTTAACAACATCATCATCACAATTTTCATCCATGCCTAAATTTCTTTTAACCTCCCTCAATCGGAATTCAGCTTCTTCAGGAGAATTTGAAACTTTGTACATTATTTCCTTGCCTTCTC
>NW_006246630.1:0-398 GCF_000226075.1 Solanum tuberosum
TGATGTTCCAGCGGGCTCTGGGAAACCGGACCCCCCTAAGTGTTGATGACTCGCCGGCGCTTTGCGCCACAGATTTGCTTCACCCATATCCATTTTCGTTTCTTATCTATGTATGCATTGTGGACAATTGCATCTAATTTTGTTGGGGGTGGGGTAAATGGATTGTGAGTGATAGGGTGAAGTCTGAGTAACCCAACTCATGAAATCCTCTCTTGCGGTTTTCTTGCCTGTGTTCTTTTTCCCCAAGAGACTGTTTAATTTTTGTTGAACCGGCATGTCTTAGGATTGTATGTGTAGAAGCATGATACGGAGAATGAAGCATGATGGCTTACAAAATGATACCCGTCATATTCTGGGTTGTCTGCTAGAGGTAGGCTACGATTAGTTAATTGTGTTGG
>NW_006246631.1:0-398 GCF_000226075.1 Solanum tuberosum
TCGAATTCTAATTATTCCTTTGCCTAGTTCAAATAGAATAAGTAATCAAGTCCAAATACAACAAAGAAAAATCCTATTTAAGCATAGATGTTTTTTTACCTTCTACAACAAAAATATAAAGTGGAATGGAGGATGTTGATAGACAATGTTGGTCTAATACTCCAACAGACATACTCAGATTAATCTCATCACGTCTTGTTGCTGGTGAGTATGTTGTTTTTCGTGTTGTTTGTAAGAATTGGCGTTTGTCACTGCCTGATCTACATGAATATAGTTATAATTCTCCGTTTTCTTGTATTAATTCGCCTTGTTTGATAAGGTTACATGAGGAAAGTGGCAATGTAGAATTCTTTCATCCACTATACAATGCACAAATGATTCAGAAGATGGATATACCT
>NW_006246632.1:0-398 GCF_000226075.1 Solanum tuberosum
CACTGTGGATGGAATTCGACTTTAGAGAGCCTATCTTCTGGAATGCCAATCGTGGCGTGTCCGTTGTGGACCGATCAATGTTGCAACGCTAAGCTCGTTCAAGATGTTTGGAAGATTGGCGTCAGAGTGAATGCCAATGAAGAAGGTGTCGTCAAAAGAGATGAGTTCAAGAGGTGTATAGATATCGTGATGGAAGATGGAGAAAAAAGGGAGGATCTTAAGAAGAATGCCAAGAAATGGAAGGATTTGGCTAAGGAAGCTATGAAGGAAAATGGTTCATCAAATGTAAATCTCAAAGCTTATGTTAATGAGATTTTACTCGGTCATTAAAGACCGTTCGATGCACAAAAGTTCAAAAATCCCCATTCATGCAAAATCCGAATCATTGTAAAAAAAAA
>NW_006246633.1:0-398 GCF_000226075.1 Solanum tuberosum
CGCAAATGTGACCTTATCGTTTTATTTACATGTCTTGATCCGAGAGGTGAAGTTGTGACCTCAGTCAATACGATATATTATACGCGCTCTTAGTAGGGATTAACTCTGGACAATTGTTTTGTCATGTTTCACTTTTTTCTTTAATTTTCAACTCTTTTAATGTACTTATTCCATGATCTGATATAATTTAAAGATCTAGCCAAAAGTTTTGTATGCATATGATCATGTCATCAAAGCTAGAAATATAATAAACTATATACAAGAAGAGCTAAGTAGAATGAATCAAAGTAATACAGAATTGAAAATTGTATTTCATTAAGTAAAAAGATAGAAGGATTCGACAACAAAACAAACTAACTAAATTTTAGCTTACAATCCTGCAATAACCCAAAAAAAAA
>NW_006246634.1:0-398 GCF_000226075.1 Solanum tuberosum
AAAAGCAATACATATTGTACTTTCTCACTTTGTGATTAAAGATCTGAAAATCTATTTTTCACGATTTCAAGTTCACGGCTCCTGATTATTTGTCTTTTCTTCTCGTTAACTAATTTTCACAAGAGGTAACATTTATTTGTATTTTATTTTTTGCATAATTTTATGTCATTATTGTGCAAGAATTAATTTCAATATATTGAAGTTGTTCAGATTTCGTATGTGTTTAATCTGTTAATATTATTAATATTGTGTACTGAAATATATTCGAACATGCTATATGATATATGAGTATTTCTTACATGCTTAAGAGTCCATTCCTCGCTCTTTTCCTTAATTAATTATCAAAGTTTTTATGTTTGTGCCTTACTAATTTGAATGAATTCTTTGTTTGATCGTAT
>NW_006246635.1:0-398 GCF_000226075.1 Solanum tuberosum
ATGGTGGTGGTGTTTGGGAATACAAGGGGGAGAGGAAAAATTAAAAAATATATTAGGGCATAAAATATGATTTTTGAAGTCTTTGTATTTGTCATATGGTCAAATGAGAGTCATTGGATCAATAAATTATGAATGGTAGAAATTAAATTTGAGCCATAGTTATTGTACGGGGTTTGAAATTGATTGGGCTGTCAGAATTGGATTCAAATTAGCCCAATTCAATAAAAATTGATGAGTCCTTTGGGCCAATTCAAATTTTAACTTAGAAAGACAACAACTATTCAAATAACTATTAAATACGAAAAATGACCTTATTATATATATATATATATATATATATTCTAGGGGTAATTTAAATAAGGCAAAAATTAGGTGTTCACAACATGCCCCTCTTTGCT
>NW_006246636.1:0-398 GCF_000226075.1 Solanum tuberosum
CAAGTTCTATAAGTAAAATAAGAGATGAAGAGGGTATATATGTTGTTTCATCGATTGACGATGTAAAGAAAGTGAAAATTGGTATTTTTGTCAAGAGGACAACTGGATAAGCGACAATGACGATGTCGTTTCTCCGGTTGTTGATAGAAATGTCGTTGGTGTTACTGCTCCGAAGATGCTAAGTTCTTTGAATAAAACCAATGTAGATGAAAATAATGTGGTTTTACTATCTATAACTAGTGAAACCGCATTATTTCATCACAATCAATTTTACTCATAGAACACAACATCTGCAGAGCAAGAACACCAATTACATTCCCATCTACAATGACATCATCCTTGTTGCTGTCGTCACTCGTCCACTGGACAAGAACAACAAATTCCACTTTGTTTCCATC
>NW_006246637.1:0-398 GCF_000226075.1 Solanum tuberosum
AAAATGGTTAGAGGTCGGTCAAAATTGGGTGTCAACACATACGTAGAACATGGAAGACTCGAAGGGTATTAGGTGAGCCGGTACCAAATAGATTCCGTCCTGAATGTTCTAAGGATTACAAGGAATGGTTGAAGAAGAGCCTCGCCAGAACTATCGAGCCTGGTCCAAATGTTCCCCATATTATTGCAGATGTTGGGGCCNNCAAATTCGACTTCATCGACTCCAAGAGAAGTATGACAAGAATGAGTTGGACCATCAATGCCAACATTCAGAGAACGTTAAAGTCATAGTTCAGTTGAAGCAAGATCTACGAAGAGCCAGGCAATGCATGTCAGAACTAGATGATAGCATGGAGCAGCAGATTCAGTCGGTCGAGAGGTTCAGACATCAAGAAGGGG
>NW_006246638.1:0-398 GCF_000226075.1 Solanum tuberosum
AGTAAACTAAGTACATGGCAACCAAATGCTTTCCCAGCTGTTTCAATATTAGAGGAAAAGATCATGAAAGCAAGCAAAGTTGGCTACGAAAGAAAGCAGGACCTTTTGTTTTCCTATTGTTCATCAAAATTCCCAACAAATAGTAGCTCACGTTCCAGCAAGCAATGTTCACACATAAATTAATAAACAAACCAAATAAAAATTGACTTTATGTAGAAGGTGCTAATTTAGATTAGCAAAGAGAACATTAAAGAACACATAAACCCAACGAATCAAGCCAAAAACGCACCCCCTGTAAGAAAGTTTTGCAAATCTAAGAAGAAACTTCCCACAATATCAATGAAGAGATTGAAAAATCTAAGAAGCAACAGTTGAGATTGAAAAGAAAACCCACAATA
>NW_006246639.1:0-398 GCF_000226075.1 Solanum tuberosum
ATAATTCCAGGCATAGAAAACACAATTCGAGCATAAAGAGCTTGTTCATGGGACTCCACCTCCTGCATTAAAATGTACTCAATGTATTCTCCAAAAACCGGTGCAATGAATTCCTTGATTTCCAATTCAGTAATAGGATAGTCCTTGGAGAAAGTAACAAACATTGTTAGTTCTTCATAAGGTATGTTATGTCCCTTCATTTCACCTTCAAGCCCCAACTGAGAAATTCTTCTGATTAAATATGACTCATCAAGAGGTGGCCCCATTGACATATTTCTTTTCATCGAAGTTTGTTCAGAACTTCTATTCAAGGCTTCCCTCACAATATCCGGCAATATCTTAAGACAAACCTCAATTACAATTTTTCTTATCCCACTAGTTGTACCATTTCGATTTTG
>NW_006246640.1:0-398 GCF_000226075.1 Solanum tuberosum
ATTTCGTTAAGATTAAAAAGCTCGTTAATTAATTAATGTTAATTCGTCTTATTTAAATTTTAACCGAATTTACTAATTAAATTTAATTCGGCTAATTTCTTAACCACACATGGCAAGTTAATCCTATTGCCAATCTAAACCCAATTCAAAATCGATTTTGGGCCCAATTTCCTCCAACCCATTCCAACAATAGCAATACAATGCCATTAGTAATAGGCGACCCATCCTCAACATTCAGCAGTCCAATTCCATTCCAATTCATCCGACCCAAGCCCATTTCTTCGCCCAAAATTATTCAACCTTTCGTTCCTTTGTTCACGCGAGAACAACAACAGCAAAGGCGTACAAACAACGCAGCAACAATAGCCATACCCTACGACCCCTATACTCGTCTTCTT
>NW_006246641.1:0-398 GCF_000226075.1 Solanum tuberosum
AAACATTCTAGAATATTTATGAAATGACAAATTTTCCCTTGGTCGTCGTGGTCGTCTTCACTCTTCTATATAATAGAAATTATATATATTATTACAGAGGCGGATCTAGGATTTGGAGGTCCTGGGTGTCACATCGTTCAAGTAAGCTAAACGGGTCGGTTGCTTTAATTTTGGGTTACAATTCGGGTTATTATCTTTTTCGATTATTATAAACAAATCGATCAAACATGCATGTTAGTAATATTTTCTTTTAGATATTATGTGATGAGAGATAACTAAACAATTCATTTTTTTTAGGAATTAAAGGCCTTATTCACTTAGACTTTGAGGAAAAATAATATTTTTTTTCAAATTAAAATTTAAGCTTGTATAAACCATCTTATAGTGTTAACTTAATA
>NW_006246642.1:0-398 GCF_000226075.1 Solanum tuberosum
CTTTGATCTTGATATTTATGCATTGTTAGATCCAGGGCTACTTTGCCTTTTGTAACTCCGTATATAGCAGTCCAGTTCAGTGTTAGCCCAGTAACTCTTTCAGAACCCTTCTCAGTCTCTACTCCAGTCGGTGACCCAGTTATAGCTAGACGGGTATACAAAAATTGCCCTGTCACAGTCTCTCAGAAAGTCATCTTAGCAGATCTTGTAGAGTTAGAAATGGTAGACTTCGATGTCATTCTAGGCATGGATTGGCTACATTCCTGTTATGCCTCAGTTGATTGTAGAACTAGGATTGTTCGTTTTCAGTTTCCAGACGAACCAATCCTAGAATGGAAGGGTAGTAGCTTAGCGCCTATAACTCGATTCATTTCTTACCTTAAGGTCAGAAAGATGAT
>NW_006246643.1:0-398 GCF_000226075.1 Solanum tuberosum
TCACAACAAAATTAACTCCAATTTGATGACAATACATATTTCAAGTTGACTATTTGCCCAAAATGATAATGCCTCAACTTAGTGCGCTCTTGACAACAACAAAAAAATGTCTCTTGAACTTTGGAGTGTTCACATCATAATCTTTGCGGATACACCATTTGAACATAGAGCTTTGATCCGAAGGATATCCTGATTTGATGTTTGTAGGTAAAGATGCCCCTAATTTTGAGTAACGTACTGAAAGCATTAGTTAATTACACAAATTTATCTACTACCGCAAGTAAAAAAAAACTCAAGTGGAATCGCAAGTCGCTTGATCCAATACCAACGGAATTCATCAGCCTGCCGGATATCGAAAATTAAAATCAAAATTCCTTTTTAATTGATTAGATTAATAC
>NW_006246644.1:0-398 GCF_000226075.1 Solanum tuberosum
TATAATACACATAAATAAATATAATACAATATAAAATCTAGAAAATATACTACATTTGGTGTTTTATGTTGGGTATTATAATAATTTAACATTTAAGTTAATTAGTTCATTCTTTAAGGTAGTATAGATATAGATATAAAAAAAAAATAGATATAGATTGGTGTAGTTTTAATTTGAGATGAAACTTTAAAAAAAAATTCTTTTAATTTGTTGATCATACGTAGAATATATAAAAATGTCTTTTAACTTTGTGTCTTAAAGATGTGCATCCACCCCATGAAAAAAGAACATTCAATATTGAACTGGATAAAAATAAACGTACAACAAATAAATTGGAAACAAAAGACTACTTATTAAATGTTGTTTGGATTCTTCAAACATGTTTTGGATCAAATACT
>NW_006246645.1:0-398 GCF_000226075.1 Solanum tuberosum
TTACACGAATTTTTAATTCAGTGAAAATCACTTAAAAACAAAGTGACAAACCAATTAATGATGTAACTATGAACACGAGTTGACATTTTGCATCTTGCTTAGAAGCAAACATTGACATCTAATAGAATAACTAAGAGTTTGAGACACTGAGAAGTAACAGTATGAAACAAAATCTTAAGTGAAAAACTTTTTATATAAAAAGGTATAATATATTTATCAATTTACTATCAGATTATCGGTTAATCACTTAAGAAAAAACTCATCCCCTATGTCATTAGAACAGGTAAGGAAGGCGCCTCCAATCACGGTACTGACAATTCAAGATGAACTCCTTTCATGCCAACAATAATACTACTAAACTTTTAAAAGAAGAGAGATGAGATCAAGTTTTATACTCT
>NW_006246646.1:0-398 GCF_000226075.1 Solanum tuberosum
CACGGTTCGTGGGAAGGCTCGTGAAGATGCTTTAGAATGAGCAAAGCCAAGACACTTTAAGCCAAGTAATGCCCCAAGTTCATGATCACCTTCACGACCAGTGGTCTTGACCATGGTTCGTGAGGGGTCTCGTAAAGTCCCCTTAGGTTTGAGGGAGGCAAGGCATTGAGGCCAAGCCACTGCCTAGGGATCATGACCATCACCACGACTCATGGTCTTCACCACAGATCGTGGGAGGTCTCATGGTCATTCCTTGGATTTTTTAAGGCAAAGACACAAAGCCTTATCCACTGCCCAAGGACCATGGGTAGGACCATGACTCTTGAGGTCCTCTCGTGGTGCCTGTGAGTGTACTGCCTAAGGAGGGGTTGTTTAGTAAATTCCTTTTTTATTAGTTT
>NW_006246647.1:0-398 GCF_000226075.1 Solanum tuberosum
CAAAGGATGAACCAAGAAAAGAGAAGAGAGATCTGATAGGTGCAGAAACACATCCTATTACAAAATAAGAATATATATAAAATCTCAACACAAATCTTTGGTTTTATTCATAAGTCATGAAGTATATGTATCCCAATCAAATGTAGGTTGTGAGAACACTTCAGAATCAGTTGGCACTTTGACAATGTTGTCAACAGTCTGTATAACTTGTAATAAAGCTGGCTGAAAAGAATCATACTGAGCAGGGATACAAATACGATAAGTAGATACATAATTTCGAGTGTGATTAGAACACAAAACCTCATGATTGATAATACAATAGCCATCAACCTCCCATCATTACCAGCAGGGAGACCTCGCATTCTGTATACAAACAGGAAGTTGTACTTGTCAACTAC
>NW_006246648.1:0-398 GCF_000226075.1 Solanum tuberosum
GGAAAATCAAAAAGCTCTTGACATGGATCAAGTTGAATGGCTGAAATCGGAGCTGGCATTTATTTGTACATACGTCCAGCTTTGTTATTCCGATTTGGAGCAGTTTGAAGATGTGATGACTGCCAAAGGACAAGAGGTTGAGAATCTGCTTCGATCAATTTTGTATGATGTTGACAACAACGTCGCATGTAAATACGACATGCATCGTGTCCTTACTAGCCTCAGGGATAATATCGATCATTGTATCAGCTCACAACATCATTCTAAATCAAGTGCCACCATGCTTGAGGAGCAGTTGAATTTCCTCCTCCTGAATCTCCATCATCTATCCAAGTTTCTTGCTGAGCACAAGTTTCCATTAATGACTCAGTATGAGATTCTTCAGAATGTGTGTGGCA